>NC_080539.1:278554040-278819040 GCF_028640845.1 Ahaetulla prasina | reverse complement strand
GAAATGATGCAGAGGCACATGTGACAAAGAGACAGGGTAGGTAGATGGTTACTGCAAGACTAAGACAACAGTGTTATTTTTGTTTTAGGGTTGTTGTTTTTCGCAATGTCAAGTTTCATACTCAGAGGTGGTATTCAGCAGGTTCTGACCAGTTCTGGAGAATGGGTAGCAGAAATTTTGAATAGTTCGGAGAACCGGTAAATACCACCTCTGACTGGCCCTGCCCCCATCTATTCTCTGCCTCCCGAGTCCCAGCTAATCAGGAGGAAATGGAAATTTTACAGTATCCTTCCCCTGGAGCAGGGTGGGAATGGAGATTTTACAGTATCCTTCCCCTGCTACACCCACCAAGCCCAAAGAACTGGTAGTAAAAAAATTTGAATCCCACCACTGTTCATATTACATATAAAAAGCCAATTCATATATTGTTTAGCTATATTTTTTAAGAATGGCATTTGTCTCTTAGGAGTTGCAGATACAGAATGTATATTAGACTCTATAAACTGGGATGCAGAGTCAAGGGTTTTGGCAGCGAGGGAAGTCACTCAGGGTTAAAGTTAGAGTTAGTTGTGACTGTTGTAATCTTTGGACATGAAAACAGCATTCTACTCTTTGCAATTCAGGATATGGGAGTCTGACCAGTGGTGAAATCCAATTTTTTTTACTACCGGTTCTATGGGCATGGCTTGGTGGGCATGGTAAGCATGGCAAGGGATGGATACTGCAAAAGCTCCATTCCTACCCCACTCCAGGGGAAGGATATTGCAAAATCTCCGTTCCCACCCCACTGGGGCCAGCCAGAGGTGGTATTTTCCGGTTCTCCAAACTACTCAAAATTTTCACTACCAGTTCTTCGAACTGCTCAAAATTTCTGCTACCAATTCTCCAGAACCTGTCAGAACCTGCTGGATTTCACTCCTGAATCTGACAAGGCAGCTGCACAAGCAGTGATGTATGTTTCTGGTAGAGCGCATGTTACACCTCTACTGCACAAGATGCAATGGTTACCATTTTGTTACCACTGGTGCTGATGTTGACCTTTAAAGCCCTACATGGCATGGGATTGGATTATTTGAGGACCACTTCTTTCCAATTTCATCTGCCTGTCCCTCTAGATCGAGCAGAGTGGGTATATTATGGGTTCTACTGTCTTGGGAACTACATTCAGTAGCCCCTAAGCAGCAGACCTTTTCTGCTATGGTGTCCACATTGTGGAATCCTGTCTCCCTAGAGATAAAGTCAGCTTCATCACCCCTGGGCTTTTGAAGGACTGGGAACCCCAATGGATGGATGAACTTGTGAGGTGGCTCCGTTACTATTAACATCTATGCCTCATCTGATTAATTGGATTCTAATTTTAGGACATATGTGGAACACAGATCATACTTTAGGTCACATATACGCAGAAATATTCAAAATGGTTCACAAACTTTTAATCACCACTATATATATGCAATCTGAATTACCTAAGTAAGAGAATTGTCTCTTCAATTCACAGAATAAATACTGGGGGGGGGAGGGGGAGAGAAAAATAATTGAAGGATTTAAAAACCTTTAAGTTTAACTTGAGCATTAAAGTATTTACAAGTTGCACAATGCACATGCCTAAAAACAAAATAATTGCCAATTAAAACAATTCTACTCTATGTAAGAAATATGTTAGTAAACTTTATTCAGTCCCATATATTACAACAGATTTATAATTTAGGGGATTGTATATGATGGAGTAATTGGTATCCTTCTAATATTTATGTATATATGTATGCATGTATATATTTGTACTTTTTTTTCTATGGACTGATTCCATGGATTGTTTGACAATTTGCAATGCCTTCTTTGTTCTTGCATATAATTAGGAAGATATATATTAAAATCATTAAATATAAGCAGCATTATGCTTATATTTGGTTTCTATTAACCATTTCTATGCATTAATAAAATGGTTAAAACTTAAAGGGCACTTACCAAATTACTCAGATTTTGATTGACTGAATCCAAACTGAATGTGTGTGGAAATATTTTCTCATTAGCAGCATGAAAGATTTAATTTGCACTGAATAAGTAATGGCAATTAATATGGACAATTGGCAGGCATTATTTCAGAATGTAACATGATTTGGTTGATGGTTAAATACTCTGAAAAACTAGCAAAAATGAAAATCAAGGTCAGCACCATTTACTATTTTCCCTCAAACCTGATAATGCCTTTCCAATATGCCTGCAAATTAACAGAAACATAAAAGAAAATACAGAACCTGGTACATGATAGATACTACAGTAATTGATACGATTAGGATCTAACAAGAAATGTTCCCTGCTGTTTTGAAAATGTATCTGACTTTTGATCCTGACATCTATGTCTCACAGGAACTTTGCTCTGACATTCTTTGTGATGTTGATCCAGGAATTAATAGACTGAAAAAGTTGGCAGGAAACCCTTCTTAGTGTACAAGTGTTAAAAAGTATCAGGATCAACAGCTATTCTGTATTCAGTACCAAATCACTAACTGCTGGCTTAATCCCTAAAAAGGCTTCATGAAATCTTACTTGTATTTTTAAACAATGTGAGTTTATTACAGAAATTTTTATTTTTAGTTGTAAAAACTATTCTGACTACAAAAAACTTGTTCCAGGCTTATCATCAGAGAAGCATAAATTTGCCTGCCAGTACAATCTAGAAGAAGATAATTCTCCTTAGAGTCATGTTTAACTCCTGAGGACTTCATAAACCATGCAGTTTTCTTGGCAAAAGCGGAAGCATGCTTTGCCAATGCCCTTCAACAGGATCCTTTTTGAGCCTTTCCAGTCTAACCTATGATCCTGGTATTTCCTAGTAATCTCTCTGAGTACTAGGCATTCCTGACAATTCTTAGCTCCTGAGCTCAGACAGAGCCAGGTACTGCCACCTACTGAGGCAAATACAATGGTATTGTTTTCAAAAACAGCAACAAAGTTAAATTTACTTTTTTAAAACTTAACCAAAAAAATCAGCTTTAATCCACCAAAATCTATTTCTCTGCTATTAGTCAAATTGTATTCCTTCACAGAGATCCACACCTACAATGATCATTTTCTTGGAGAAAGAGAAAGGATAAACATGAACAAGTGGCATATCTGAAAGATATTCATAAGGATTAAATAAATTTATAACTTTGCTTTACAAAGGAAAATTCAATAGCAAAACCAAGAAAATAAATGATTAATTTAAGTAAATCTAAATGACAATTTCCTGAAATAAAGAACTGCACCAGTAGAAGAGAATATACGTAGCTTATGGTTGAACTGTGGAGTCCCTGGTGCTCTCTGACGTTAGTTGTTTGCTTGCAAACATTTCACTATTTGATTAGGTAACATCATCAGTGCTAGTGAATGTGGGGTTTGTTCTTTGTTTACATATACTAGCTTGTCCTGCCAGAGGAGTAAGGTTTTCTCATGGTAGTTTCTTGATTAGGGCATTGTTTTCAGCTTGATTGTTTATCTGGTCAATTCCTGCTTATCTGGGTGTTGATTACTGCAGATGATGTGTTCTGATCTTTTTGTTTCCTTCTTAACTTTATTATTTTTTTAAAAAATATATGTATAAATGTGGTTAATGTGTCCAGCAATGGTTAATTTGTCTGAATGCAAAGCTTCTAGGAATTTCTCAGTGGTTTTGGATTTAGCTTGATCTAGGATGCTCCTAGTTTCCCAGATGAAACTATAGTTCAGTGGATCCATTGTTGGGAGATTAAGGTTTTCTGAGGAGCCGAGGGAGATGAAACGCCGGAGAAGACGCCTAGAGAGTGCCTGGAGATCCAGCCGTTCTGAGTCTGACCGGACACTAGTTAGGTCCTTTATCAGGACCTACCTAGTGGCATTGAGGGATGCAAAACTTTCTCATGTTTCCTCCCTCATTGCGTCGGCAGATAACCGCCCGGCCGCCCTATTTCGGGTGACCCGCTCTCTCCTTCAACAGGAGGGGCGGGGGGACCCATTACAAGGGCGTGCCGAGGAGTTTAACGGTTATCTATACGATAAAATCGTTCAGCTTCGGGACGGATTGGATCAAAATTGGGTAGATCTGGACGAGAGTTTCAAGACCCGTCTTGTTGAGAGTGTTTGGGATGGTTTTGACCCTGTGACTCCCGAGGACATGGACAGGTTGCTGGGAAGACTGAATGCCACCACATGTTTACTGGACCCGTGCCCCTCCTGGTTGGTGCTGACCACGCAGGAGGTGACACGAGGCTGGCTCCAGGGGATTATAAATGCTTCTCTGCGGGAGGGGGTCTTTCGGCGAAGGTTGTAGAGAGTGTGGTGGCATGTCAGCTACCCCAGTACCTGGATGAAACTGTCTATCTGGACCCGTTCCAGTCCGGCTTTCGGCCCGGGTACAGATGGCTTTGGTCGCGTTGGTGGATGATCTCTGGAGGGCCAGGCATAAGGGTTACTCCTCTGCCCTGGTCCTATTAGACCTCTCAGTGACTTTCGATACCATCGACCATGGTATCTTGCTGCGCTGGTTAGAGGGGTTGGGAGTGGGAGGCACTGTTTATCGGTGGTTCTTCTCCTACCTCTCTGACCGGACGCAGTCGGTGTTGACAGGGGGGCAGAGATCGACTCCGAGGCGCCTCATGTGTGGGGTGCCGCAGGGATCGATTCTCTCGCCTCTCCTGTTCAACATCTACATGAAGCCACTGGGTGAGATCATCAGTGGTTTTGGGGTGAGATACCAACTGTACGCCGATGACACGCAGCTGTACTTTTCCACCCCAGGCCACCCTAACGAAGCTATCGAAGTACTGTCCCGGTGTCTGGAAGCCGTACGGGTCTGGATAGGGAGGAACAGGCTCAAACTTAATCCCTCCAAGACGGAGTGGCTGTGGATGCCGGCATCCCGGTACAGTCAGCTGCAGCCGCGGCTGTCTGTTGGGGGCGAGTCATTGGCCCCGATGGAAAGGGTGCGCAACTTGGGCGTGCTCCTGGATGTGCGGTTGTCTTTCGAAGACCATTTGACAGCTGTCTCCAGGAGAGCTTTTTATCAGGTTCGCCTGATCCGCCAGTTGCGTCCCTTCCTGGACTGGGATGCCCTATGCACGGTCACTCATGCTCTCGTTACCTCTCGCCTGGACTATTGCAATGCTCTCTACATGGGGCTCCCCTTGAAGAGCACCCGGAGACTCCAGTTAGTCCAGAATGCGGCTGTGCGGGTTATTGAGGGAGCAGTTCGGAGCTCCCATGTAACACCTATCCTGCGCAGACTGCACTGGCTGCCTGTTGTCTTTCGGGTGCGCTTCAAGGTGTTAGTTACTACCTTTAAAGTGCTTCATGGCTTAGGACCGGAATACCTACGGGACCGTCTACTGCCAATGTCTATCTCCCAACGACTGGTGCGCTCTCACAGAGAGGGCTCCTCAGGGTGCCGTCAGCCAAGCAATGTCGGCTGGTGGCCCCCAGGGGGAGGGACTTCTCTGTGGGGGCTCCTACCCTATGGAACGAGCTTCCCCCTGGACTCCGACAAATACCTGACCTTAGGACCTTCCGCCGCGAACTTAAAACCTACTTATTTCGTCTTGCTGGACTCGCTTAAATTTTAAATTATCAAATTGATTTTATGGGTTTTAAATTTTTTGTAAATTTTAGAGGGTAATATTTTATCTATAAGTAGCCATATCAAATAGGTTTTTTTAAGGGTTGTTCTTAGTTTTGTATTGTTGTTTTTTCCTGTATTTTATTCTTGGCTGTACACCGCCCTGAGTCCTTCGGGAGAAGGGCGGTCTATAAATAAAAATATTCTATTCTATTCTATTCTAAGGTGTTTTCATTGTGACTACTGTCTTCTGTTTGTGTTCATAGATGTGCTCTGCTAGTCTTTTAATTGTCTGTCCTACATAGGTTGCTATTGCATTTTTTTGCACTGTATATTCTAAATGACTCCTATTTTCTCTTCTTGGAGTATTGAGTCTTTTGGTTTACTTAAGATGTTTTGTAGAGCAAACCCCATGCTCAGTAGCATTGATGATGTTACCTAGTGAGTTAATGAAATGTCGGCAAGGATGCAACCAAGCTCAGAGAGCATCAAGGACTCCGTAAGTCTGCTGTTGAGTCCGGTTAGTGTATCTGTTTAAAAATATTGCATCATCTGCTCCATGGTTCAAAGAAAAGCTTATTTGGGTCAGCAGGGTCACCACTGAAGGTGGGTTACTAACAGGATTGTTTTTTATAATAATGTGTATGGTCCCTGTATTCAAATCAACAAATCTAGAACATACAATGCAAGAAATGTAACAGCAACCTATGTTTTTTTTAAAAAGTATCAACAGATGCTTTCAAAGGGAAGATCAAAGATTTGGTTTTCCAAATCTTGCTTCAGAATCTGTGATAAATCAGCCAGTCTCTAATTTATTTATTTATTTATTTATTTATTTGATTTTTATACCGCCCTTCTCCCGAAGGACTCAGGGCAGTGTACAGGCAAAATAAAAACAGACAAGACAATATACAGTATAAAATGCAAGATTAAAAAACTTATTATAATTAGCCTAAAAATTTAAAATGTATCGAAAACTAAGACCCCATTTAAAATTAATAATAAAAATTATAAGATCAGTAAAATTTAAGCCAGCCCCGCACGAATGAAAAGATGTGTCTTCAGTTCGCGGCGAAAGGTCCGAAGGTCAGGTATTTGGCGTAAACCTGGGGGAAGTTCGTTCCAGAGTGTGGGAGCCCCCACAGAGAAGGACCTTCCCCTGGGGGCCGCCAGCCGACATTGCTTGGCGGACGGCACCTTGAGAAGTCCCTCTCTGTGAGAGCGTACGGGTCGGTGGGAGGCATGTGGTAACAGCAGGCGGTCCCGTAAGTACCCAGGCCCTAAGCCATGGGCGCTTTAAAGGTCATAACCAAAACCTTAAAGTGCACCGAAGGCCACAGGTAGCCAGTGCAGTCTGCGCAGGAGCGGTGTTACATGGGAGCTACGAGCTCCCTCTATCACCAGCGCAGCTGCATTCTGGACTAACTGAAGCCTTGAGTGCACCTCAAGGAGCCCCATGTGAGAGCATTACAATAATCCAAGCGAGAGGTAGCAGTGCGTGAGTGACTGTGCACAAGGCATCCCGATCAAGGAAGGCGCAACTGCGAACCAGGCGGACCTGGTGGAAGGCCCCCTGGAGCGGCCGTCAAATGGTCTTCAAGCGACAGCCGCTCATCCAGGAGGACACCTAAGTTGCGCACCCTATCCTTTGGGGCCAATAACTCGCCTCCAACAGTCAGCTGCAGCTGCAGCTGACTGAATCGAATGCGGCATCCACAGCCACTCCGTCTTGGAGGATTGAGCTTGAGCCTGTTTCTCCCCATCCAGACCCGTCGGCTTCCAAACACCGGGACAGCACTTCGACGGCTTCGTTGGGGTGGCCTGGGGTGGAAATGTACAGCTGAGTGTCATCAGTGTACTGATGGAAATCTACCCCAAAGCCACGGATGATCTCACCCAGCGGCTTTATATAAATGTTGAACAACAGGGGCGAGAGCACCGACCCCTGAGGCACCCACAAGTGAGGCCCTCGCGGTCGACCTCTGCCCCCTGTCAACACCGTCTGCGACCGGTCGGAGAGATAGGAGGAGAACCACCGATGAGCGGTGCCTCCACTCCCAATCCCCAGCCGGGCGCAGCAGATACCATGGTCGATGGTATCAAAAGCCGCTGAGAGGTCTAATAGGACCAGGGCAGAGGAATAACCCTGTCCCTGGCCCTCCAGAGATCATCCACCAATGCGACCAAAGCTGTCTCCGTGCTGTAACCGGGTCGGAAGCCGGACTGGAGCAGGTCTAGATAGACGGATTCATCCAGGTATTGGGGTAGCTGTCGCCACAGCACTCTCTACAACCTTCGCAACAAAGCGAAGGTTGGAGACTGACGATAATTTCCCAAAATAGCCGGGTCCAAAGAGGGCTTCTTGAGGAGGGGTCTCACCACCGCCTCTTTCAAGGCGGCAGGGAAAACCCCTTCCAACAAAGAAGCATTTATAATCCTCTGGAGCCAGCCTCGTGTCACCTCCTGAGTGGCCAGCACCAGCCAGGAAGGACACGGGTCCAGTAAACATGTAGTGGCGTGGAGCCTCCCCAACAACCTGTCCACGTCCTCGGGAGCCACAGGGTCAAATTCATCCCAAACAGACTCAACAAGACGTGCCTCCTCTCCCTCGCTTGGATCATCCCAATTTCGGTCCAGACCATCCCGGAGCTGAGCGATTTTGTCGTATAGATAACCACTAAACTCCTCGGCACGTCCCTGCAAAGGGTCATCCCGCACCTCCTGATGAAGGAGGGAGCGGGTCACCCGAAACAGGGCGGCCGGGCGGTTATCTGCCGACGCAATGAGGGTGGAGGCGTAGGAACGCCTCGCCTCCCTCATTGCCACTAGGTAGGTCCTAGAATAGGACCTAACTAGTGTCCGATCAGCTTCGGAACGACTGGACCTCCAGGTGCTCTCTAGGCGTCTTCTCCGGCGTTTCATCTCCCTCAGCCCCTCGGAGAACCAAGGGGCCGGACGAGATCTGCGCCGGGTCAGAGGCCGCAAAGGCACGACACGGTCCAAGGCCCCAGCCGCGGCCTGTTCCCAGGCCACAACTAGTTCCTCAGTCGTGCCGTGGGCCAGATCCTCAGGGAATGGCCCAAGCTCCGTCAGGAACCTCTCGGGGTCCATCAGGCGCCTGGGACGGAACCAACGTATAGGTTCCGTCTCCCTGCGATGGTGGGTGGCGGTTCGGAAGTCTAGGCGAAGGAGAAAATGATCGGACCATGACATTGGTTCTATTACTAAATCATCTAATATCAGATCATTTAACCACTGACCAGAGATATAAATCAGATCCAGCGTGCCTCCCCCCATGTGCGTAGGGCCATCATTTACTCGAATCAGGTCCAAGGCCGTCATGGAAGCCTGGAACTCCCGAGCTGCAGTCGATAATAAGCAGCTGATGGCAAGTTGAAATCCCCCATAACTATAAGTCTGGGGGTCTCAACTGCCACAGTGGCAAATAACTCCAGCAGTTCGGGCAGGGCTGTGGTCACGCAGCAAAGAGCCAGGTACACGATCAACAAGCCCAACTGATTCCTATGGCCCCACCTCACATAGAGGGATTCACAGCCGGCAATCTGAGGAACAGTGGCCTCCCTCGGCTCTAGATCTTCCTTAATGACAACCGCCACCCCTCCACCCCTACCCTGGGCCCTCGGCTGATGAAATGCTCGGAAACCTGGAGGGCACAGTTCAACGAGGGGAACCCCCCCCCTCTGGGCCCAACCAGGTCTCCGTAATGCCCATAAGGTCCGCAGACTCCCCCTGAATAAGATTGCAAATCAGGGGGGCTTTATTTGCCACAGACCGGGCATTACATAACATCAACCGGAGATCCAGGCTCTGAGGATCATGGCCGCCCGAGGAACGGGTAGGGACTGAGGGGCCGGAGCACGTGATTGCTTTCAAACATCGAGCATGTGCTCCCCACACTCGATTCGGGCCCCCCCTCCGCCATATCTGCCTCTCCCACTTACCGTACAGATTGAACCACCCTCTAATCCTGGAACAAACCCCTCCCCCCCTGCCTTCAGACCAGATGTAGTAGTGCCGCGAACAGGCACCGGGGCTGGATCCCTCCCCGACGGGTTCTCCCCCCCACCCGTCTTGTCCCTCCCCCCCTTTAAAAAGCCCTTGTTTAAAAATCTATTTAAAAATCCCCATACATTCTTCTTAGCAGCATGCCACCTCTCTGGGTCCCAAGACCCTTCGTTGAGGTAGGCCCTCGATAACTTGGAGGACCATTCCTGCGAGGCGGGGGAACCTCGCAGTCGAAGGAGGTCAATAGGCGAATATCTCATGGAGAAGAAATAATAAATGGCAGAAAAGGGTCCGTCCCTAACCGGCATAGGCATCACAATCCTTCAGATGACCCGATCAAGACCCGCCATAAGATGTTAAAAATTTGGGGAAGTTCACTCTCCCGTAGGACAATAATAAAAGAGTCCCCGGGTAAACGCCACATCAACGAGTCTTGAATCCTACAACCATTTGCACCGTCTGCTTCATCCCCTGTCCGTATTGTAGATGGAAAATGCGGCTAACATTCAGGCTATAGCCAAAAATCAGGCCGGGAACGGTTGATGGATATCACGGTCAGACATCAGGCCCCCCCACCAGTTCCACCGCTGATGCCAATCACGGCCTAGGAGTCGGCCAAACTCGCCAGAGTCTAATGAAGTTTGGTTATTTAAAAAAAATATTGTTTTCTGAAAGTCCAAATTAATATTATATTTAGAGTAAACATCTAATTGCACAAAATTACAAATGCAGATATTTTCTGGTATTATGAAGAAAAATAATTAAAGAAAAATATATAACAACTTATGCTTTTGCAACAGGCTCACTTCTTTTCATATTGAAATTTCAGTTTTTACATAATTCCTCAGAAATATGATTCTCTTCATAAACTTTTGAGAACTATTCTGTAAGTGGCCTGGCTTAGAACAATAGAAAAAAACTAGAGAAGGTACACTACATTACACTAATTAGATGTAATTTTATACATAATTTTTCCCACCACAAAGCTGAAAATTCTACCATTAATTTCTGGATAGAACTGTGCAGTTGCTGTAAAAAAAAACACATTTTTTTCAATATCAGTAAAATTTGCATATATTTTTAAACATCAGTTACGATCTAATGCTATAAAAGTAAAATCATCATGGACCTTTTAGAAGATATATAAATGATGTATTAATATGCTACACAAATATGTTATTACTCTTTACTAATTTTGAACAATATCATTAAATTTAATTTGCATTTTAGGTACATTTCTTACAAAGATACTTCAAAAATATAAAAGTTAAATTTATGCTAGTTCAAGAAATATTTGAAATTGGAAAAATCTAGTCACAGTTTAAATTTAAACATCAGGAAATATGTTTCATTTAATGGTTCTTATAATTATTAGATGCCAATAAGATTACTTAAACATAGCATGAAGTCAGTGACATTTCTGGCTGATGAGCAATATTAGAGATTACATTTAGTCATTTTAAATGAAAAATAGAATTGTATTTGGGGATAATTAAAGGGAAAGAATTAAAATTAGCAAAAGAAGATCAGAGTGATAGCTTTCTAATAACAAAAGTATAATTTTTAACATGTCAAAAATTATTTTTAATAGCCAGCTAGCAGAAGTAAAAAGTGAGTTACAATTAATGAAAAAATAGCAATTAATAAAGCACTTATTAGAGTTACGTTTAGCATCGTGAATGTATTACCTCAGTTTTCCATACTTTGAAAAGCATAAATACAGACCAGGTTCACACACTATATTAAACAACAGGTTATATTATTATTGTGATTCTTTTATTATACTTTCATTCATATCTACAGGATTGTGCCTACACAATCATAATTCTGCAAGATTAGAATTAATCATGCTCCCTGCCATCACATATTCAGTTGTCAGTTACCTCAGTTTTAGAAGTGTCAAAATCATTATTTAAAAGAAATACAGAAAAATATAAAAGTCATGTGTATTAATTGAACGCATAAATATCCACCACTATTACACATGAAACCAGTTATCTTTCTTTATGGCCACTCTGCCATACAATTGAAGAATATAATTGAAGAAAGCTGAGCTTATTTTATATTGCATTGATATTTGAGATATGTAAACTTCCAGGAGAAGACTTCTGCCCTTGGTGAAATTTGCACACAATATGCTCAACATGTAACTTACATCATCTCTGATTATTGGTATTCTGTCCCTTTTGTGTGTGTGTGTGTGAACTTACCTTTTTTCTGTGTTTTACTGATCTAGCCTTTCACAAAATTCTTAGAAACTAATTGGATCTGGTAAGAACACATACAAGCAGTTCTAAAATTATTATAACCAAACAGAGCATCTTTTATATTTTAGAAATTGATCACATTATATTAGTACTTTCATGACAACGGATCATCGGGCAACCAAACAGCACTTTGGCTTTAAAAGGCGTTCAAAATGGGGTATTGTTCTTGGGAAACAGCAGTCCAAAAATACACCCATGATTTGTATGCCACTTTTCACAGGTGAATGAGGAGAAATTGCTGGATGCTTCCTTCCCTCTTCCTCCAGAATGCAAAATTAAAGTACATGAAAGAAGATGGAATGAGCAACTAAGTCTTGCAGGATAAACCACTCCCACAGTCTTACAATTTCTAGACTTTTAAGGAGCTACTGATTTACCCTCACACTAAGGTCTTTGGTATTGTCAGCAAATGCAGTTCTTGATTCAGGTTGTTTCTAATTATTCTCTAAAGCTATCCAAGTATATCAGTTCTGCTTTCTGTGCCCTTGAACTGTTTTTTTGGATCATCTGTGAACATTCCTTCAAGCTTAATGGACTTATTTTCTAGATTACCATGCTTTGGTCTATTTCAGTTTTGCTGGTTCTTGATTTTTTTCCTTTGGTTGGTAAGTTGTTATTGCTGCTCCAAGACAGAAATATGACAATAAAAATAGTACATTGTTCTTTAGTTACTGAGATATGACAACATTTAAGAGTTCTGTTTTTGTTTTATAAAAAAGAAAGATATCATAATCCCTGCAGTCTTGGCTAAAAATGGCCAAAAATGATGCTGGTATCAGTGAAGCACTACAAGAAAACAGTGAGATATTGCAATATGGAAGTGGCATTTTCTAAACCTAGAACTAATCTCCGTTGTGCAAGGAAGACAAAATGCTTACAGTAGACACCCTGCATGAAATCATGAAACAGAGGTTAAGAATAGGATGAAGTCCACTACTTTTTCTCTCCATTTTTTTTAGTACTATGGAATATCTGGAGCAGAAGCAATTGTAACATTCTTCTAGTTTCTGGTTCAATGAAATTGTTGAAGTAAAACTACCTTTCCAGTGAGAAAAGTGGGGTGGGGGGACTTGTGATTTGCCAAATTCCTGGGGAAAAAATGGGTAGGGGGAGGCTGCAGCTCTGCTTAGACACAAAGATGAGAGAGCATGAAGGAAAGGATGGTCACTAGTTTCTTCTAGTCTATATTCAATAAAAAGATTTGTTTGTAAGAGGGGACGGAAATCACCAGAGTGCTACAAGCAGCCCAATTGAAGAGTTGAGACTTAAATACTTAGACACTTGAAATGGAAGGAAGGACTAACTGTCAAGGTGGCCCACAGAGTTACAGCTTAAAAATTTACAGCTTCCTGAATGAGGTCAGAAAGGCAAAGGCCAAAAAATAGTCTAAGGGTTGCAGGAGAATATGAGAAGTTCCTTCTTTCTTGGTTTTCCAGGGAAGGTTTTATTTAAAAAGTAATAAACTTTTTTTTTTACTTCTTCACTTAACAAACTTATTTTCTGCCTTACTATTTATTACTAAGCCTAGGCCAATTTATATTATACCCATGCTAAATATATCTCATTGCTAAACAATATATTCTTCTTTGTTGCTTGAGTTTTCCCCAAGGCCTTTGGATATATTTTGCCACCGTTATATTGGCTTATGTTGTTCTACACTGTTCTACACTGCTGCCATGGCTCTACACTCTACACTGCTGCAATGGCTTTATGGTTGATGGAATAGGGAAATTTCTTGCCTCTCCTTTTCCTTTCAGCTTTCTACTGCTAGTTTGTTGGAAGGGCCTCTGTGGCTCAGATTGGTAAGACAGTCTGTTATTAACAGCAGCTGCTTGCAATTACTGCAGGTTCAAGCCCCACCAGGCCCAAGGTTGACTCAGCCTTCCATCCTTTATAAGGTAGGTAAAATGAGGACCCAGATTGTTGGGGGCAATAAATTGACTTTGTATATAATATACAAATGGATGAAGACTATTGCTTGACATAGTGTAAGCCACCCTGAGTCTTCGGAGAAGGGCGGGATATAAATGCAAAATTAAAAAAAAAAAAGTCCAAGCCAGCTCCTCCTTTTCTTTTAGTTGTCTGTTGAGATGATGGCTACTCCACTCCCTCCTCTGCAAATTCTTCCTTTCGGCTTTTGCACACAACTTGTAAATATTCCTTTGAATACACCCACACTCTGGTGCGCTCAGTATTTTCCTTTTATAATTGGAAATGAGAGGGTGCAATACTCCTCAAGCTTCCTTAAAAGAAAACAAAGGGAAGTAAGAGCTCTTGCCGGCTACTGCAAGTCTTTTCTTCCAAAGAAGCAAAATCCCGTAAAAAGGCTTTCTTCAAATTTGTGAATAACAGAAGACAAAGGAGATTGTGATTCACTGTTTTTCCCATATGGAGAAATTTTAATAGATGATCAAAAAAGACGATCAACTTTTTTTTAACCTCTAATTTTATATACAAAAGAAATGGTGATTAGTAACATAGATTTGAAATTAACACAACAGGGGAGGTACACAATCACTATCTATATAAAAAAGGTACTTATTCTGATAAAATACACTTTGGAATACTAAAGTAATTAGCTGAGGAGCTATTATACCTCTGTCAATTATCTTTGTGGAGTCCTGGAGAGTTGGGAAGAGAGAATAAGAAAAGAGAAGAGGAAATGGTCCATTTCCAGGGGTGAAATGCTCCCAGTTTGGACTGGATCACCTGATCCAGTAGTGATGGTGGTGGGTGGTTCAGAGAACCGGTAGCAAAAATCCCTGCCCCCCTTGCCCCTCTCTCACATGCCCAGCTGAGCCGCTTGATCGTCAGAGGGGTTTTTTTATTTTTAAAACCATTTTTTCTTCAGCCGAAAAAATGCTTTTAAAAGTAAAAAAAGCCTCTGATGATCGCACGGGTCAGCTGGGATTGTCAGAACCCTTTCAAAGCATTTTTTCTACAAGCTCTTCAGCCAAAGAGGCTGTAAAAAAAAGCTTTTAAAGGGTTCTTGCAATCAGGCAACTCAGCTGGGATCGTCAGAACCCTTTCAAAGCATTTTTTCTACAAGCTCTGGCCGAAAATGTTGTAGAAAAAATGTTTTTAAAAGTAAATGTTGCAACTTAGTTAGCCATATGGATTCCATCTGAGAGATTGCCTACGTGCTAGATTAGCGTGGGAAACCCCAGCTAATTGGATCACGTACAAAAAAAGTAAGCAATAACTTGTTTAATCACATCAAAGCAGCAGAATGTTTACCTCTAAACCATAGTGTGAAAATGCATCAACAGTTTTGTGATTACATCCTTCTTCCTTCCCTGATATCCTTCTCACAAAGATCTAAGAAGTTCCTTTTACACACAGTTATGTGAAGATCAATTAGTATGTAAGGTCAGGATGTCACAGGATGTATTGCCATGTTTTCTACGTGATTGATATACAAGATTCTGTTTGATGTGTATGCCTTCTGATGTCATTGTCTTTGATGCAAATGCCTTCCTGTAAGAATCCTAATAAAAAGAGAGACCCAAAACTCTGTTGGGCGCTCTCATCCCGAGGAGAACCCTGTGTTTGACTCATTCCTTCATGAGAGACCGCCAGAAGTAAAAAAAAAAAAGTTGGTCACATTACTCCCCCCACCAAGCCATGCCCACAGAACCAATAGTAACAAATTTTACATTTCACTCCTGTCCACCTCTTCAAAAATTGTTGGGGGGAGGAGAGGATCATCCAGTCAGCCTATTATTAATGCCCAGAAAGATGGTGGAATAGATAATAAAGCAGGCTATTTGTAAATGTCTTGAAGATAATGTCACAATTACTAACATCAACATGACTGTCAAAAAAGAAGTATAGAAGGCAAGACTGAACCCCAAGGGACATTATGATCAATGTCAAATAATCATATCCTACCATCTTCTGGAGATGATCCAATAAGAAGGATCAGAAGCACCGTTTTAATGAGGCCAAGTGATCAAGGAGAATACTATAGCTAATAGTACCAAAAAAATGCTGAGACATGTTGCTGCCTCTAGTATAAATCAGGGTAATCAAAGCAGTTTCATATTATGTCCTGAATAAATCCCTGATAAAAATGACTCCAAGAAAAAAATATCTCTCAAATCAGGCTCAGTGCTAGAAAACTATAAAATAATCAATGTTTCTTTTCAGAAGGAATCCAAAGGAAACCAGGAGATTATGGGCTGGTTGGTTTCATACCTGCTCTAAGAGAACATCTCAAAGTAGGGATGAGGACTGGATCTCTCCCTTTCTGTTAATACTGACTGGAACTAGCCGCAAAGGAAGAAGGAGAGCCAACACAGCACAATGCCTTTTCCCAACTCCCAGAATGATTACTAGTATCAAAGTTGCTGAGAATTCAAGAAGAGATAGGACACACATACTATCCCATCCCACTTCCACTGTAGGTTATCCAATAGTGCAATCAATGCACTGTCCATATCTTGGCCTAAACTAACTAAAAAGGGTCCAGATAATTCATTTCATCTAGATCCTTTCTAGTGAAGGGTCCTTGGTGCTCTCTGAGCTTGCTTGTTTTCTTGCAGACATTTTATTACCCTAACTTGGTAACATCATCAATGCTAGGAGTGCTGTTTGCTGTCAGTTTATATTCTAATTATTTGTCTGTATGTGTGGGTAGAGGTGATATTAAAGATTCTTTGGTTGGGCTGTTTACTGATGGCTCTTTGGCAATTTCTTGATTGGAGTATTGTTTACTTTTTTTTTTATTTACATTTATATCCCGCCCTTCTCCGAAGACTCAGGGCGGCTTACAGTGTATAAGGCAATAGTCTCATTCTATTTGTATATTTACAAAGTCAACTTATTGCCCCCCCAACAATCTGGGTCCTCATTTTACCTACCTTATAAAGGATGGAAGGCTGAGTCAACCTTGGGCCGGGCTTGAACCTGCAGTAATTGCAGGCTGCTGTGTTCTAATAACAGGCTTTTTACCAGCCTGAGCTACCACGGCCCTGTTGATTGTTGGTCTAAAGTTAACCTTGAAGCAGATGGGTTTCAGCAGGTTCTGACCAATTCTGGAGAACCGGTAAAGGAAATTTTGAATAGTTCAGAGAACCAGTAATAAAGATTCTGACTGGCTTCACCCCCATCTATTCTCTACCTCCCGAGTCCCAGCTGATTGGGAGGAAATGACGATTTTGCAGTATCTTTCCCTGGATTGGGGAGGGAACGGAGATTTTATAGTATCCTTCTCCTGGAGTGGGGAAGGAATGGAGATTTTACAGTATCCTTCTCCTGGAGTGGGGAAGGAATGAAGATTTTACAGTATCCTTCCCCTGCCACCCCCACCAAGCCACCCCTACGAAACCGGTTGTAAAAAATTTTGAAACCCACCACTGCCTTGAAGTTAATCTATGCTGATCTGGGTGCTTTTTACTGGTGGAGAGGTGCTGGAGTCTTTTTGTTATCTTTTGGGTTGGCTGACTGTCTCTTTTGCATAATCTATAAATGTTGCTCTATGTTCTATGATCCTTTGAAGTTCCAGCATGACCATCTTCTCCACAACCTTTCCTAAAAAGCAAAAATTGGAAACTGGATGAAAACTATCCAGACTGGTTGGGTTGAATAATGGCCTCTTGAGAAGTGGGTGCCCACTGCCTCCTTAAGAGCCATTATAGAGAGAGGATTATAGAGAGAGGTATTTAATGCTAGTCAGGATAAAATAATAACCTTGAAAATTATAGATGTTTCCAGACAGGCTTATAACAAGCCAAATAAGACAGAGTTTATTTGAAATTTCCTTTCTATGGCCTGTATTTCTGGGTTGGGCTATGTCTTGTCAAGTTATTCAACTCTCTTTTATCTGATTCTCACCAACTCTCACAATCAGCATTAATCTCACAAAGAAAATTTTAGTCTCACCAGTTTTCTAACACTTTTCATAGGGTTATCAGATATGTGGATGGGAATCACTCTGTCAATACAATATTTTTAGACTTCCAACAAGCTTTTGACAAAGTTCCTCACCAAAGGCTTTTGACTATATTAACTAAAGTAATCGTAGATTAAAAGTACCTCTTACTGTATGGATTGGTAACTGAGTAAAAAGAAAAAAAGCAAACAGCAGGAAGAAATGAGGACTTTTTTCAATTGAGGGAAGTAAAAGATTTGTTTTGGAATTGTCATTCTAATTTGTTCAAAGGTTTCAGGTTTTTTAGGGTACAATTTTACTGTAGGGTACAAAGTAAGCTGATCATTTTATTTTATTTTATTTTTCTTTTATCTTTCTTTTTTTCCTTTTTACTGCCTTTGTATCAGTCTTGGCTCCTAATACCTACAGTTTTCTTGACAAGTTTTCAGAAATGATTTGCAATTGCTTGTTATCTGGCTTTGTGTGTAAAGTAGGACTAGAACTCACAGCCTCCCAGTTTCTAGCCTGGTGCCTTAACCACAAAGCTGAATGAATGGATGATACCAAATGCTTCAGTGATTAGGAAGAGGTTTTTTTAATTTATTTTGTCACAACAGTATATATAAGCATAAGCATGAAGTAGCTATATAATATATAAGCATATATATGAGTATAAGTATGAAATAACTATATAAATTGGATATAATGAAAGGAAACAGTAGGACAGGAACAGTAGGCACGTTTGTGCTCTTATGCACACCCCTTAAAGACCTCTTAGGAATGGGGTGAGGTCAACAGGAACAGGATTTGATAGGGCTTTAATCTAGATTGCAGAAAATATGACTTCTGCAACAGAATCATCAGTGCTTGGAATACTTTACCTGACTCTGTGGTCTCTTCCCATAATCCTAATAGCTTTAAACAAAAACTTTCTACTATTGACCTCACCCCATTCCTAAGAGGACCATAAGGGGCGTGCATAAGCGCACAAACGTGCCTACCGTTCCTGTCCTATTGTTTTTCTTTTCTTCTTCCTATATATGTTTATATGTGTATATATAATCTTTTTGTATGATGTTGTGACAAAATAAATAAAATATATATATATATATATTTTGACTACTTGTTGTCTGTTTGACAGGAATGCTGTTATCCAATTGTGGAGGGGTCCGGAGATGCCGTAGAATTTTAGTTTTAGGAGAACTTTGTCGTGTACCACTGAGTCAAAGCTTTATAGAAGTCTATGTATATTGCATCTATTGTTTTGCCTTGATCAAGATTTGTAGTCCATATGTTTTTGCAGTGAAGAAGTTGTAAGTTACATGATAATTTTTTTCTGAAACCAAAATGTTTCTAGGTGGAGGGTAATGGATTGGTTGATGATAGATTCCATAACTTTACAGGTGACACAGCATAAAGAGATAGGTCTGTAATTTTCAACTAAGCTGGGGTCTCTTTTTTTGAAGACAGGGATGACTGTGGCTAGTAACCAAAGTTTGGGAAGGGAACTAGTCGTAAAGGCTTTTTCAGAGATTATGCTTAGGGGTTCTGCTATATTAGTGGAAAGCTTTTTTAAGAAGTAGAATAGAATAGAATAGAATAGAATTTTATTGGCCAAGTGTGATTGGACACACAAGGAATTTGTCTTGGTGCATATGCTCTCAGTGTACATAAAAGAAAGATACGTTCATCAAGGTACAACATTTACAACACAATTGATGATCAATATATCAATATAAATCATAAGGATTGCCAGCAACAAGTTATAGTCATACAGTCATAAGTGGAAAGAGATTGGTGATGGGAACTATGAAACGATTAATAGTAGTGCAGATTCAGTAAATAGTCTGACAGTGTTGAGGGAATTATTTGTTTAGCAGAGTGATGGCCTTCGGGAAAAAACTGTTCTTGTGTCTAGTTGTTCTGGTGTGCAGTGCTCTATAGCGTCGTTTTGAGGGTAGGAGTTGAAACAGTTTATGTCCAGGATGCGAGGGATCTGCAAATATTTTCACGGCCCTCTTCTTGATTCGTGCAGTATACAGGTCCTCAATGGAAGGCAGGTTGGTAGCAATTATTTTTTCTGCAATTCTAATTATCCTCTGAAGTCTGTGTCTTTCTTGTTGGGTTGCAGAACCAAACCAGGCAATTATAGAGGTGCAAATGACAGACTCAATAATTCCTCTGTAGAATTGGATCAGCAGCTCCTTGGGCAGTTTGAGCTTACTGAGTTGGCGCAGAAAGAACATTCTTTGTTGTCCTTTTTTAATGATGTTTTTGATGTTAGCTGTCCATTTGAGATCTTGCGATATGATAGAACCCAGAAATTTGAAGGTTTCTACTGTTGATACTGTGTTGTCAAGTATTGTGAGAGGTGGAAGTATGGAAGGGTTTTTCCTAAAGTCTACCACCATTTCTACGGTTTTGAGTGTGTTCAGTTCCAGATTGTTTTGGTTGCACCACAAGGCTAGTCGTTGCACATAGTATGTGCACAAAGTATGCACATAGTCCATCAGGTCCTATAGATAGAGATGGTTTCAGTTTGCGAAGAGCTTTTTCAACATTTTCTTCAGTGAAATCTATATGTGTTAGATCGTTTTTGGTGTAGTTGGGAAATTTCTGGTATGAGCCATTGCTGTTGACAAAGACTGAGCCGAAGAATGTGTTAAAGAGGTTTGCTTTAACTGTTTCATCATTATTTTCTTTGCCGTTAGGTTCTTTTAGTGGTGGGATGGATCTCAAGTCATTAAATTTGTTATTCACAAAATTATAAAGAGCACGATTAGAATTTGTGCGCAGAAGGTCTTCTTCTTGCTTGGTGTGGTAATTTGTGCATTCAATTTTTATTTGCTTGCATATATCTCTGTAGCAGTTTTTGAAATTAGCTACATGCCCCTTTTTGTTTCTTCTCCAGAGGGATTTTTTTTTTGGATTGAAGCTTTTTTATTGATATGGGTAATTTGTTTTTTCTGATTTTGGTGGTGATTTGTGGTACATAGAGTTTAATGACTCTATTGACTTCGAGTAGGAAAACTTCGTAGCGGTCTTCAGCAGTGATATAGGTTGAGAATAGATTTTGCCAGTCAAGAAATGAGAGGTAGGTGTTTATAAGGTCATTGTTGGCTTTTTTGAAATTGTAGATTGGAATACTATTATTATGACGATTTTTGTAAGGGTGTATATTGAGGCAAAAGTCTATCATGCTGTGGTCACTGTTTGAAAAGCGTTCTTTTATTTGTAGCCCATAAATTGAGTTTGTGTTATTGCAGAAGATGAGGTCAAGGCAGTTGTTGAGTCTTATATTGTTAGTTACTAATTGAACAAGACCTAGATTTGTAACAGCATTGTATAGGATAGCATGGATGGGTTCAGTTGTACATTCATTTATTATCCAGTTAATAAGAGGTAGATTGAGGTCACCCAGGAAGATGAGAGAATATGGGCAAGAGGTAGCCCAAGATAGTAGTGAGTTAACTTGTTCGAATGTGCAATGTTGTAGTCAGGGGCTCTGTAGCATAGTAGGAATCGAAGTGTGGTGTTAAGGGATAGGTCACATACAATAGTTTCTGGGATAGCTAGATTATGTGCAACTTGAACATTTTTTAGATTCAGTGATTTTTTATGAAAGATAGCTACTCCACCTCCTCTGCGGGTTTCACGATCTGATCTAAAAATGTGGTACTCTTTGTCTGAAATAATGGAGTCAGGGATGGATGAGTTAAGCCATGTTTCGCATACAAATATAATATCAAAAGTACCATTTTTTAACATGAGGATAAATTCAGGCAATTTGTTTACAATGCTTCTTGCATTTATCAATTTGCATTTAAGGTCTGCAGTGTTTGGTGAAGAGGAAATAAGGGGCGTGCGTACCTAGTTATTGATGCCTCCTTAAACTGGGTGGATTGTCACCTAAATAGCAAATGTAATTCAGTTTAAGTAAATGTAAAGTGATGCACTTTGTGTTGTGTTTGCGCCCCCCGAGCCAGGCCCCCTGCCAGAAAGTGACTTGGAAAGTGAGGGGGAAGGGCCATCAGGACTTACCTCTGGAGCACCGGCTTCCCTGTCTCAGCTCCAGGAGCCAGAGGAAGGCCAGGTGGAGGAGATAACGAGGCCTCCGTCCCCTGACTCTTCCTCCCCAGGCCACGCTTCCAGACCCAGCTGATGGCAATCAGCCCTGGCTGGACCCTAGGTTTCGTAGGCAGGAGAGGCGGGAACAACAGAAACAGGGGTGGGGCAAGCCTAGGAAGTGCTGAGTCATGGAGCCACACCCCACAGGATATAAAAGCAGCAAGGCCTGCTATACCACTTTGTGGCGAGCAAATCAACTGCTTAGAGGATGAATTAGAGCTGAAATCCTGTTTGTTCCTGGTTTCCTGGCTGACTCATCGGCATCAAGAGAGATAACAGAGACACTTGGCATACACTCGCTAGTTTGCTGCCAGAGCTGATAGTTGCCGGCTAATTAAGTCATCGCTCGTGTCTCCTGCACTGCGGAAGGGGACAGAACACATTGGGCCAAAAAATTAACTTGTGTAATATATATAACAATTTATATTAGTAGGGCAAAATTGTCAGTAAGCAAGCTCTTCAGGTCATGGTGGATCGTTAAGTGACACTGTTGACTTCATTCAACATTTATTTATTAGAAAAGGGATTGAAAATAAACTACCAATAAACTGTAATGTCCTTAACAAATCTATGTAGATCACATCTAGACTATTGCATGCTCAAACAAGGACTGACATTTCTGTTATAACCAGGAAGGATATAGTAAAGAGGGTACTTGGGTAAAATGCAGACAATGACTGAATAATATCAGTTAGACATCAGTATCCAAGTTACTTAATAGAATGGAATGGAATGGAATAGAATAGAATAGAATAGAATAGAATAGAATAGAATAGAATAGAATAGAATAGAATAGAATAGAATAGAATTTATTGGCCAAGTGTGATTGGACACACAAGGAATTTGTTTTGGTGCATATGCTCTCAGTGTACATAAAATAAAAAGAAAAAAAATACCTTCATCAAAGGTACAACATTTACAACACAAATGATGGTCATAGGTTGCAATTTAACCCTTAATGATAGCAACAAAAAGTTACAGTCATACAATCATAAGTGGAAAGAGACTGGTGATGAAAACGATGAGAAGATTAATAGTAGTGTAGATTTAGTAAATAGTTTGACAGTGTTGAGGGAATTATTTGTTTAGCAGAGTGATGGCCTTTGGGAAAAAACTGTTCTTGTGTCTAGTTGTTCTGATGTGCAATGCTCTATAGCGTCGTTTTGATGGTAGGAGCTGAAACAGTTTATGTCCAGAATGTGAGGGATCTGTAAATATTTTCATGGCTCTCTTCTTGATTCATGCAGTATACAGGTCCTCAATGGAAGGCAGGTTGGTAGCAATTATTTTTTCTGCAATTCTAATTATCCTCTGAAGTCTGTGTCTTTCTTGTTGGGTTGCAGAACCAAACCAGGCAATTATAGAGGTGCAAATGACAGACTCAATAATTCCTCTGTAGAATTGGATCAGTAGCTCCTTGGGCAGTTTGAGTTTTCTGAGTTGGCGCAGAAAGAACAGTCTTTGTTGTCCTTTTTTGATGATGTTTTTGATGCTAACTGTCCATTTTAGATCTTGCGATATGATAGAACCTAGAAATTTGAAGGTTTCTACTGTTGATATTGTGTTGTCAAGTATTGTGAGAGGTGGAAGTATGGAAGGGTTTCTCCTAAAGTCTACCACAATTTCTACGGTTTTGAGTGTATTCAGTTCCAGATTGTTATGGTCACACCACAAGGCTAGTTGTTCGACCTCAGGTCTATATGCGGATTCATCATTGTCTCGAATGAGACCAATCACTGTTGTGTCATCTGCGAACTTCAGTAGTTTAACAGATGGATCGTTGGAGATGCAGTCATTGGTATACAGAGAGAAGAGAAGTGGGGAGAGCACACAGCCTTGGGGGCCCCCTGTGCTAATTGTACAGGTATTTGATGTGATCTTGCTTAGCTTCACCTGCTGCTTCCTGTTTGTTAGGAAGCTTGTGATCCACTTACAAGTCTGTTCCGGTACCTGTAGCTGGTTTAGCTTAGTTAGAAGAATGTCTGGAATGATGGTATTGAATGCTGAACTAAAGTCTACAAAAAGGACCCTTGCATAGGTCTTTGGAGACTCAAGATGTTGTAGGATGTAGTGCAGAGCCATATTAACAGCATCATCTGTTGATCTATTTGCTCGGTATGCAAATTGCAAGGGGTCTAAGAGCGGATTCGTGATGGTTTTCAGGTAGGAAAGCACTAGCCTTTCAAAGGTTTTCATGACTACAGATGTTAGAGCAACTGGTCTGTAGTCATTCAGTTCCTTGATGGTGGGCTTCTTGGCACTGGGATGATGGTAGGCGTTTGAAGCAAGAAGGAACATAGCACATCTCTAGTGATTTATTGAAAATATGGGTGAAGATGGGGGCCAATTGGTCAGCACAGACTTTTAAGCAAGAAGGAGTTATCTTGTCTGGGCCTGGAGCTTTTCCTGGCTTTTGTCTGTGAAATAGGTCCTGCACTTCCTTTTCTGTGATCACTAGGGGTTGTGAACCCAATGAAATGGGGTCAGTTGTAGGAGGCTTGGCTGTTGTTGGTGTGTCTGAGATGGGGGTTGTGGAGATAGGTGGCTGTAGTTTCCTTTCAAACCTGCAGTAAAACTCATTCAGGTCATCTGCCAGCTGTTGATTACCTTCAGCCTGGGAAGGAGGTTTGCCATAGCTGGATTGAAAGATGAGTGTGGTTTTAAAATTGGAGGAAGGAACATCAATAACCTGCACTATGGTGATAATACTACTCTAATAGTCAATTATACAAATGTTCTGCAGAATTTACTGATGAAAGTTAAGCAGCCCAATTAAAAAAACAAGACTAGGATTAAAGATAAATTAGACCAAGATTAATGACAAAAAGACCTATAAGTAGTGTTAAACCTAAATCAAGATATAAAACTGAAAAGAAGTAAAAAAGGAAGACGTATACTGTTTAAGAAAAATAATCCAGCAGATGAAATGTGAAAAAAAGAATGGTTTAGTGAGATGTAAAATGGAACAAAACTGAAATGTTAGTAAATGATGTATCTAATGAAAGAGAAAAATAATTATTGAACTGGGAATAAGAATATAAAGAAAACAAGAGGTGGAAGGTTGTATTAATTAAAAGGCTGTAAGGTAAAAATGGAATAAGATGAAAGACAATGTTAATAGTTAAAACATATGAGGGGAATTCTGAGAAATATACTCAATAAATGGGAAAATCGGGGTTGTCTGGACACCATAGTGAAAAATATTGAAATGAAAATGAACACAGCAATAGAGAGAGATAAGAAGGAGGAGAGAGATGGAAGAAAATGAGAAGGGGAAAAAAGGAAAGAAGAAAGAGAAGAGGAGAGGAATAAAGGGAGGGGAAATAAGAGTAGGAGAGAAAGTTAGATAGGAAGGAAAAATGGAAGATGAGGAGAAAGGAAGGGGAAGTAGAGAAGGAGTAGAGAGGAGAGAAGAAAGTAGGAAGGATAAAAGAAGGGAGGGAGAGGAATGAGAAAGAGAAGAAAGATTGCTGTAAAACGGAAAAGATGAAATGAAAGAAAGACAACCTAGAACATGTTTGAATATATCAGGATAAAAATTGAATTAGCTAAAAAATAATAAAAGAGAATATATATTAGTAAAAATTGAGAAATTAGAACTTGTGGGCGAAAGAAGATGTGATTTATATAAATGAACATAGATATATTAAGACATGATTAAAATATGGAAAAATAATATTTTGGCAGAAATAGTAACTAAGTAAAATGTATTTGGATATGTTAAGTTGTATAAGATATGATATGGTCAATACTCTGTTCATAAATTGTGTGTGGGAAATCAATGAAAAATTGATTTAAAAAAAGTAGTGTTAGACCTGAAAATGAAGATATTGAAGTGGTGAATAGCTTGGGACTTGGAAGAATAGCAATGAAAGCCTTGAAATACATATTATGATTGTCTGTACTAATAAAGGCCAGAATCATACAATCAATAGTTTTCGCTATGGAAATGAAAGTTGGATTTTGAAGAATCAAGATAGAAAAAGTATTGACAATTTTGAACTATGGTGTTGAAGATTTGTAAGAAAACCACAAGATAAATAAGAAAACAAACAAATGGATCACTGAATAAATCAATGAGTCCTCATTCCAAGCACAAATGTCTTCAAAGAAACATCTTCCAAAAAAACCTCAAGGAAATCCATTTTTTATTTATTTATTTTTTATTTTTGTTACAAACAATATACATAAGCATCACACAAAATGGTTATATAATATATAAACATATATATGAGGAAATATGAGGAAGTATAAGCATATATGTATAAGAATAAAAACAATAGAACAGGAACGGTAGGCACGTTTGTGCTCTTATGCATGCCCCTTATAGTCTTTTTAGGAATGGGGTGAGGTCAATAGTAGAAAGTTTTTGGTTAAAGCTTTTGGGATTATGAGAAGAGACCACAGAGTCAGGTAATGTGTTCCGAGCACTGATAACTGTGTTACACGAGTCATATTTTCTGCAATCTAGATTGAAGTGGTTAACATTAAGTTTAAATCTATTGGTTGCTCTTGTATTATTGTAATTGAAGCTGAAGTAGTCTTTAACAGGAAGGACATTACAATAGGTGATTCTATCAGTTAAACTTAGGTCTTGTCGAAGGCAACAGAGTTCTAAGTTTTCTAAACCCAGGATTTCAAGTCTGGTGGGATAAGGTATTTTGTTGTTTTCAGAGGAGTGGAGAACTCTTCTTGTAAAATATTTCTGGACACGTTCAATTGTATTGATGTCAGAAATGTGGTGTGGGTTCCAGACAGGCAGCTGTATTCAAGGATTGGCCTAGCAAATGTTTTATATGCTCTGGTTAGTAGTGTAGTTTTTTTGGAAAAGAAGCTACGCAAGATTAGGTTTACAACTCTTAGAGCTTTTTTTGCTATGTAGTTGCAGTGGGCTTTGGCACTAAGATCATTTGATATGAAAACTCCAAGGTCTTTAACAGGGTGGGGGTCATCAGGAAGGTAATGTCCATCAAGTTTGTACTTAGTGTTTGGGTTCTTTTTTCCAATATGTAAGACAGAGCATTTGCTGGTTGAGATTTGGAGTTGCCAAGTTTTAGACCAAGCGGTTAGAAGATCAAGGTCTTTTGAATGGTAGATGTATTGTCGGTAGTGTTAAATAGTTTGACATCGTCAGCAAAGAGAACTCAATACTTGAGATATGGTCACAAGGATCGTTTATGTATAGTATGAAGAGTGTTGCATCTTTAGGACAACCATGAGCTGAATGACTGATAATCTCTACAGATCTTTAGCTATACAATTTGAGACGAACACCCTTTGAATGGTATGGGAGTAGGAATGGATTTCCAGAGAAAAATTGCAGACTACAGGAATCAGCAGCACTATTCAGGTGACCCTGAGGACACAGGTAAACCTCCAAGTGCTTCAACAATTCTCTAAAAGGATGCAAATTACCAGCAGTCTGCAAGGAATATAAATCCTTCCATTCCCCATTATCTTGTCAGAGCTGAAGAAGCTTCTTAGATAAAAAGTGAAACGTCTTCAAAAAGAAAAACAAGAAAGTCCAATTGCCTCCTGAAAAAGCACCTTTGGGATAACCATGACCTGGATGACTGAGAATCTCTACAGAATTTAAGCACAAATGTTTTCGTTCAAATAATACTAGTAGTATACAAAAGCAGAGCTATAAGCAGGTAGTCTATAAACAAAACATTGACAAAAGAAGATGAAATTACAGTAGAAGAAAATAATGAGGAATAAACTAAATGAAGTGTAAATAAAGAATATGAACCCAAGCAATGTTGAGAAGAATGAGATCATGTTTCATTCATTGTTGCTATAGAATTAAAAATGGCAGTGTGGGAACTGGCTCTTGAAGCTTAGTGAGCATACATGGAGGAAAGGGGTAATTTCTTCCAAAACTCACCTCCAGAATTTTCCACAGTAATGGTTGACACATCCATAAGTGTGAGGCAGGGATAAAAGACCACAACATTTTAATTGGGGCCTTGATAGTACAAACATTTGTACTTTCTTCCTAACAAGCTTTAGGGGAGTTCATAGTGTCATCAATGCTATCCCTTATGAAATCTAATTTGCATGACTGAAAACACTCACTTCACTTACAAATGTATGTGGAAACTTGAAAAACTGTATTTATTCTGAAAGGTTTCAATCAATCAAATGAAAATATAGGTTTTTATAAATTTTAGATTTTTTAATGTCCAAAATAGCATTTATTGTTTTGTTGTTTTTTAAAGAAATATGCATGGCGCTTTTTATACCGAAACATTCATAAATAATTTTATATACCGTATATACTCGAGTATAAGCCGAGTTTTTCAGCATGTTTTTTGTGCTGAAAAGCGCCCCCTCGGCTTATACTCGAGTCTACCCTTGCAGCTGGGCCGGCAGGACGAGCCCAAATGCTGCCGGCATGCTTTGCCAGCTCGGCCGGCTCGTTTTGGGCGGCTGGCCTCGGCGTTTTCTTCCGCCGCTTTTGATGGCGGCGGTGGCGGTGGTCGGCGGAGGGGCGGAGGGGCGTTCGACATTTTCGCCCCCCACTCACTTGTCCTCCTCTCGCCTCGGAGGCGGAGGGGCGTTGTCACCTCGCCTCCTCTCCAGCCAAAATTGAGTGCGGCGGCAGTGGGGTGGGTGGGTGGGTGGGGAGGCCGCCGTGAAGTGCCGGCAGGGCGAGCCCAAATGCTGCCGGCATGCTTTGCCAGCTCGGCCGGCTCGTTTTGGCGGCTGGCCTCGGCGTTTTCTTCCGCCGCTTTTGATGGCGGCGGCGGTGGTCGGCGGAGGGGCGGGGCGGAGGGGCGTTGACATTTTGCCCCTCTCACTCGTCCTCCTCTCGCCTCGGAGGCGGAGGGGCGTTGTCACCTCGCCTCCTCTCCAGCCAAAATTGAGTGCGGCGGCAGTGGGGTGGGTGGGTGGGGAGGCCGCCGTGAAGTGCCGGCAGGACGAGCCCAAATGCTGCCGGCATGCTTTGCCAGCTCGGCCGGCTCGTTTTGGGGCGGCTGGCCTCGGCGTTTTCTTCCGCCGCTTTTGATGGCGGCGGCGGCGGCGGCGGCGGCGGCGGCGGCGGAGGGGCGTTCGACATTTTGCCCCTCTCACTCGTCCTCCTCTCGCCTCGGAGGCGGAGGCGTTGTCACCTCGCCTCCTCTTACTCGTCCTCCTCTCGCCCTCAGAATGTGAAAGAAACGTGGAAAACTCCAACTACAGTATAAAAAAAAAACATTTACACTCAGTACTTTTTATTTTATTTTATTTTTTGCCAAGTTTTCCCCAGGATTTTTTTTTCCCCCCTATGGAAATTGGGGAGGTGGGGAGAAAGAGGTGAAAAAGAAAAAGCCTCTTGGAAAGCGGAGAAATACGGCAAGAACAAACGATTTCTCCCTCCGCCCCTCCCGGCACCGTCCTTCTCTCCCGCCAGTCACACGGTTCAGTTTTTTTTCAGGCTAACTATACTTTGCGTTTCACTCCCCCGAGTGAGGAAGAAGAAGGGAGGCAAAAGAAACCGACCCTCGCGCAGATCAGCAAATTAGCTTTCCTTCTCCAAACCAATTGGAGGCGGGGGGCGACGCTGCCGAGAAGCCGCTGCTTACAGAGAGCGAAAAAGCCAGGGAGACCTTGGCATAGGTGGGCGGCTGGTGTAAGGAAGGAAAAGAAAGAAAGGGGAGTGAAAATAAGAGCAGTCCGAGCTCTGAACTGGGGAACGAGAAGGAAAGAAAGAGGGAGAGAGAGAGTAAGGACTGCCACTGGGGTCAGGGAGCAGAGCACCAGGAAACAGGGCAGCCAACGCGCGCATACTACACACACACAAACACAGAGCCAGCTCCTCCCTGCCGCTGTTGAATCTTACTTCACCGCACTGAGTCCTTCGGGAGAAGGGCGGTATAATAATAATAATAATAATAATAATAATAATAATAATAATAATAATAATAATAATAATAATGATGATGATGATGATGATGATGATGATGATGATGATGATGATGATGATGATAATGATAATAATGATAATGATAATAATAATAATAATAATAATAATAATAATAATAATAATAATAATGATGATGATAATGATAATGATGATGATGATGATGATAATGATAATGATGATGATGATAATAATGATGATAATAATGATGATAATAATGATGATGATAATAATAATAATGATAATAATGATGATGATGATGATAATAATGATAATCCATCCTTTATAAGGTAGGTAAAATGAGGACCCAGATTGTTGGGGGCAATAAGTTGACTTTGTAAAATATACAAATAGAATGAGACTATTGCCTTATAATGATAATGATGATGATGATAATAATGATGATAATAATAATAATAATAATAATGATGATGATAATGATAATAATGATAATGATGATGATGATGATAATGATAATAATGATAATGATGATAATAATAATAATGATGATGATGATGATGATAATGATAATGATGATAATAATAATAATGATAATGATAATAATAATGATGATGATGATGATAATGATAATAATAATAATAATAATAATAATAATAATAATAATAATAATAATAATAATAATAATAATAATAATATTCAGCCGTGCTTCGCTTTGATGGCAGCCTGACGTAAAATGGGGGCAGGGGATACATACACGGTTAGGGAAAAATAACAAAACAACGTTTTGGGCTCAATTGCAGTCTTAAATTGAGGACTACTTGCAATTTGAACCTTATTGGACACTTCATTCCTGGAGGGTTTTTAAAGAACAGACTGGACAATCCTTTGTCTGAAACAGTATAGGATCTCTTGCTTGAGGAGTGGGGACTGGACTAGAAGATCACTGTTAGTTTGGGATATGTTCAGAGCCCACACATCTGATGACATAAAAAAATTGGCAAAGTCATCTCAAGTCACTTTGGCCGTTATTCCAGGTGGGCTTACATCTGTATTGCAGCCCCTAGATGTCAGTTTAAATAAACCTTTCAAGGACCGTGTGCGAAGGATGTGGCATGAATGGATGACATCTGGTCAAGCTCGTCTGACAAAAGTTGGAAATCTGAGAAAGCCAGACATAGAACTAATAGCACAGTGGGTTCGTGATGCATGGGAAGATATTCCAGAGGACATGGTGCAACGTGCCTTCAAGAAATGTGGCATTAGTAATGCTATGGATGGCAGTGAAGACAGCGCATTGTATGAGAGTGACAGCAGTGATGATGACGACTGTGAACTCAGTGATGACGACAACGTATATGCGGATAACATCACAGAAGCTGAAGTAGCTGAAGCTCTGTTTGGACAAACAGATGATGAGGAGGAGAACTCCAGTTTTGAGGGATTTTAGCTCTCGTTAGCTTGGTTGCTGTTACTTTTAAAGATACTGTATTTTTGATACCATATTCTTTTTGGGGACCCCCTTTTGCACTTTTATTGTTTTTCGTTCAAATAAATATTCATGTTATTTTACTTGGCTCTATCTTTATTTTTTACATTGACCAGTAGCTGCCTCATTTCCCACCCTAGGCTTATACTCGAGTCAATAGTTTTTCCCAGTTTTTTGTGGTAAAATTAGGTACCTCGGCTTATATTCGGGTCGGCTTATACTCGAGTATATACGGTAAGTCTTGACTTTCAAATACATTGCTACCCATTTCTTCTTGTTTGTTAATAATGAACAACAGACAGATTGGAGGGGGATGCAATTCTGTTATACATTATTTTTGTCTAAAATTATTTTTTAAGATTTTAATAATGTAAGATATACAACATATTATAATGTTATTCATTCTTTATATTATGGTTTTAATGAAATAACCACAGCAAGATTTACCACAGAAAAGAGAAAATTAAACAAAGGATAAAAACATAGTACACAAGGGAAAAGTCATTTTAAAAAGTATGGTAGGAGTATAAAAGTGTGATGTGTGACAGGAAGGGTAAAGTCAGACAATTAGGAGAAAAGAAGTAAAAATGAAGAGCACAAATTAGACAAGACATTACTAGGTTGATTCCCATCATTGTCAGAAGATAGAAAATGTCAGAACTGGCACATTGCTTTTAAATGCCTTTTATTTTTCTTTTACAGAAGCATGTGTTATTCAATACATAAAAGTCTATTTGTTTTAAAGCAAAATGTCTGCATTTTGTTTTGTTTTGTTACTATTTACTACAAAGCTGTCGAAGTGCTGTCCCGGTGCCTGGAGGCCGTACGGGTCTGTATGGGGAGAAACAGGCTCAAGCTCAATCCCTCCAAGACAGAGTGGCTGTGGATGCCGGCACCCCGGTACAGTCAGCTGCAACTGCAGCTGACTGTTGGGGGCGAGTCACTGGCCCCAATGGAAAGAGTGTGCAACTTGGGTGTTCTCCTGGATGGACAGCTGTCTTTTGAAGACCATTTGACGGCCGTCTCCAGGAAAGCCTTTTACCAGGTTAGCCTGGTTCACCAGTTGCGCCCCTTCCTATGCATGGTCACTCATGCTCTCGTGACATCTCGCCTGGATTACTGCAATGCTCTCTACATGGGGCTTCCCTTGAGGAGCACCCGGAGGCTCCAGTTAGTCCAGAATGCGGCTGCGCAGGTGATAGAGGGAGCCCCTTGTGGCTCCCATGTGACACCACTCCTGCGCAGACTGCACGGGCTGCCTGTGGCCTTCCGGGTGCGCTTCAAGGTTTTGGTAACCATCTTCAAAACGCTCCATGGCTCAGGGCCGGGCTACTTACGAGACCGTCTACTGCCACCGATTGCCTCCCACCAACCCGTGCGCTCTCACAGGGAGGGACTCCTTAGGGTGCCATCTGCCAGGCAGTGCCCAGGGGAAGGGCCTTCTCTGTGGGGGCTCCCACCCTCTGGAATGAACTTCCCCCAGGACTCCGTCAACTTCCTGACCTTCGAACCTTCCACCGCGAGCTTAAAACACATCTATTTATCTGTGCAGGACTGGACTAGAATTTTAGTTTTAAATTTAATTTTAATGGGGTTTTTATCATTTTAATTGTAATTTTAAATTTTGGCCTATTTAAATAAGTTTTTTAATTTAGTGTTTTATCTTGTATTATATTTGTATTTTTATCGGGCTGTAAACCGCCCTGAGTCCTTCGGGAGATAGGGCGGTATAAAAATTTGATTAAATAAATAAATAAATAAATAAATAAATTTAAGTCTTTAACAAACTTTAATAATGTTGGCAACCACAATAATTATAAGGTTCAACACAGGTATTATGTTTTAATTACAGTATTTAATATATTGCTTTCATATAAGTTGATTTTACACTTAATTGTAACTAATTCCTCTACAAATACCTGCAGAGAAAGTAAGCAGAGAATTTGAGTATCAGGACTGCAATATAGCAAATACTGTACAGGCAAGATCATTCATCTGTAAACAATGTCAAGCTGAAATTTCTTTCTATGTATAATATAGTAAATTTTTAAAAATTACTACCGGTATGATTTTTTTAAAAAAATTGTAAATTTTTTGTGCTAACTGAAATAATGTAACAAATATTTTTACAAATTATACGGCATAAACAAGTATTTTAGTAACCTCCTCCATCTTTCCATTCTACCCAAAATAAAATTAACACTGCATTGCTGTAAATTATGTTTCAAATATTTTTATAAATTGAAATGTTATCAACATTTTCATTAAAAAAAATTCTTTCTTCCAACTATTTCCTCCTCCCTGTTGTAGTTCTCTAAATTTTAATATGCAAAGTAACAGAATAAGTATCTATAAGCACTGGTCTATAATATATTAATATTTGCCTCTTATGAACCTCACAGTTGATTAGGATTCAGAGATTCATTTCATAATAGGGTTGACTTTTATGGTGGTTATTGCCAATTAGCTCAGAAGAACTACAAACAATATTTTCTCTTGCTCCCTTTCAGGTAACTAGATGGAAGATAGACTGCTTCTTTTGTAAGTCTAAATTGTATGTGTGTATCTATGTGAACATTTAAGCGCTGAAGCTTAACCTATTTTAATTATTTTTTAATTGGAAACCTAGAACATATAAGCCATTAAAAGACAGGGTTAGTTTTCTTTAGTGGCTAATGCTTTGCTATATTTTTGCAATTTTAAGAACAAGTTTCCTGTCTTTGAAACAGTACCCAAGAAAATGGAAATAACAGCAATTGTGGTGTTTATGATCGTTGGGAGGAGATGTCCCAATATACTTTCTCTTATTTGCATTGTCTCCTATTTTTCCAGCTTCTTTTGCACTCATAATCTTAAATTAATTATCTCGCTTTGGTCTGAAAAATGGAGAAGGCCCCAGGCAGAGATTATATTCCCTCTGACCTGAAAAAAGGGAATGGTGACTGGTGGGCCCCAATTTTAGCAAGCCTCTTATAGATCAAACAGCCTGAGCTACCAATGACTGGGGCTTAGCTATCATTGTCCCCATCTATAAGAAGGGATTAAATTCTTCTCCTTGCAACTACCATCCAATTAGCCTATTAAACACATTCAGAAAGGCATATAGTAGGCATCTTCAATGGAAATTAATGGATGGATTAAAAGTGAAAATATTCCAACTGATTAGCAGATTGCATGTAGGGCAGGTTGACTAACTATTGAGAGATGTTTCATGTTATATAGTTTGGAGGAAAATATATCTAAAGCTTAAGAATGCATTTATGTTATATATATATTGATTTGAAGTCAGCTTTTAATGTAATGCCTAAAAGCTTTATGGAAACCAGCTTTCCTTAACAGATGGATATATTACCTTACTTATTACTTACCATAAAATGCTCATTTTCAAATAAGATGTGATCATTTGGGATATTTAGCAGTTACACCAGTTCTTATATCTAAAGGGATGTCTCCTTCTATTCAATTTATGTGTCAATTTTAAAATATTTTACGTGTGTGTGTGTGTGTGTGTGTGTGTACTGTATGTATGTATGTATATATATATATATATGTATGTATGTGTGTGTGTGTATTTATATATATATAAACTACTAGCAGTTAAAAGGAAGAAACAGCTGCGATCACACATTGCTCCCAGAAGCACGAAGCTGAAGCCTGAAGATGACGAATGAGACTTCGTCGAAACGTTGCCAAGACATTTCCAATTTTACACGGGAGAAAACCCGAACAACCAAAGACCTACATATATATATATATATATATCCTATGAAAACATATTTTCTTCCATTAAATTAAATAATTGATACTTTGCTATCATTAAGATGAAAATTATATAGCTATTTTTTTCTACTCTGCAAGCTATGCTGGTTGCCAGTACAATTCTGGATGCAATTCAAGGTGCCAGTAATGATCTACTGGTATAAAGACCTATATGACATGGGACCAGATTATCTGAGGGGTATCTTCCAAGGTTACATCAGGACTAGTAGGAGAAGCATCTTACAAGTCTTATCTATGAAAGAGTGTTATTTGGTGGATTTCATGAAGAGAGATTTTTCTGCTATGGTGCCTACCCTTTGAACTCTGCTTTTGCCGGTTCCAAGCCTGGATGAGAAAGGAGGAGTGTAGGCGTCAGACTTTGTGACAAGTCAATTGAGATTTCAATATCGCATCACTATGCATCAAACCCAAAGCAATGCTCGAGATGGACTGCACACTAGATGAAGTGGCAGGGGAAATGCAAAACTGCAGGAATATGGTGGGAATAAAGCAAAGAATAAAATAAATTTTAAAAAATAAATATAAAAAGAATAAAGAATAAAGGGACGTTGTGGCTCGGTGGCTAAGACATTGAGCTTGTTGATCAAAAGGTCAGCAGTTCAGCGATCCGAATCCCTAGTGCCACATAACGGGGTGAGCTCCCATTACTTGTCCTAGCTTCTGCCAACCTAGCAGTTCGAAAGCATGTAAAAAATGCAAGTAGAAAAATAGGGACCACCTTTGGTGGGAAGGTAACAGCGTTCCGTGCGCCTTTGGCATTTAGCCATGCTGGCCACATGACCATGGAGATGTCTTCAGACAACGCTGGCTCTTCGGCTTTGAAACAGAGATAAGCACCACCCCCTAGAGTTGGGAATGACTAGCACATATGTGTGAGGCGAACCTTTACCTTTACCTTTAAAGCAAAGAACAAAAAGTAGTGCCTGCCTTTCAGAACTTAGATTGAGCCTGACTCTGCTGGCCTTTAGGAAGGCCCTCAAAACATGGCTCTACCACCATGCTGGGGGACCTGGCAAGGGTGGGGAGCATTTATACTGAATATGTTCAACTTGACACAAGGGTAGTCTTTGGTCAATGATCATTTTACTAGATCAGTTTTCTAAGTGATTTCTGAAGTTTTATATGTTTTTATATTGATTTTTAAACTTTTTATTGGATTGTTTTTAATTATTGTACATCACCCAGGGTCAGTCAGGTGAGATGGATGGCCATACAAATTGAATAAATAAACATAGTGGGCTTAAGAAGAACATGGAAGCCCCTTGCCTATAGGTCATTTAAAGATGGGAAATTAATATACAAGTTCAATCCATGAGTGCTATATTTTTCTGCTGCAGGCTTTTATAAGTAAAATCGCTCAAATAAATATACTGGCAATGTTGAAATTCTTTAACGCATGAAATACTAATAAGTCAGCAAAAATCTCCAGTCCATATGCCAAATGAATTTACAAAGTTTATAAGTACCGGTATGTTGTATAAAATATCTGTTCTTCTTGAAGTGTATGACATTGGGAAAATTCTCCTTTTTGCAGCTCTATTGAAATTCTGTCTTACAAGCAGCTTTCATCTAGTTGTCTACATGTACACTTAAAAAGAGAACAATAAATTCTTCATAGCACTTCAATCCAATAAGCAAGTAGCCTGAGGAATTTGACTTCAGACTGTTCTTGATAGTGTTTCATTTTTCACAAAAAAACAGGCCTGAACATGACCCTTGAATCTCAGCTGTCACTGCACTTTCTTATGGGGCTATGGCAAGGTGTCTGCTTCTAAAATTATAATTAGTACTCCAGCTGTAACCATTATGAAGCAAATCACATATGCATCAGTTATCCATGCTGTGATTATGACCCAATTTTCTGTTTGCAGTATGTATTATGTGCAATGTATAATGTACTTTCCATCTTGCTTTGATCAGTGCATTACAATCTATATGGATTGCAAATTAAGTAGTGTATAAGGGAAGTAACCATCATTTCACCCAGCAGGAAAGGGTAGAGAAACTGGTGTTTGGGGACCAATATCCCTGCCACCTTAAGGAAAAGAGAGAGAGAGAGAGAGAGTTTAACTTCACAAAGTATTTTCTTAAATAAGATAAAGGGTCACATGTTGAAACAAGGTTCAGCATTTGCTGAATATGCAATATTTTCATCACATAGCCGCTGCAATATTTTATGATGCAATTACAAAAAGGTAAGGAAATAGAGTATCTGAATTTTCACTGAGAATGCACACATATTCTTTAAAACAGACATAGTCACACTCCAACAGTATGCATGAAATTCAGTTTCCTTATTTTCATTCACTATTCATTTCCTTACGTTCCTTAATTTCCTTATTTTTTATTTATGTACTTAGTCTGGTTTATATGCCAGTTCAGTCAAACTGGCTGCAAGTGCCCCAGTACAGGAAAGGCTGCAGTTAGCACACAAAATAAAATTATGCAAATATCCACCTGGCCACGGTTTCCACTTTCTCTTTCAGCAGAAGCCATGAGTCCAAGAAAATCACTGAACTGCAAACATCAGTATACCAACAACATTCCCCGCAGATCACAGTGCAGGGAAAAGGCCACCAAGTTTTGTCTTATCAAGAGCTGCAGCACTTTCATATTCTAGAGATCAATCAGAACCTTGAAAGAACTGCCCACCACCGCCTCTGGAAGACTCCTTAGTAGATCCATCAAATTTGGGGTAATTTTGTAGAGATTTCTGGCAACCAAAGAGTGATCTGACATGACAAGGGACTAATGTTAATTTGCCCCATCCTCAGATCACATTTCATCTGCCCAGAAACAAAAACCAAATCTAACATTTTGCCTCCAACATGTGCTGAACCCTTCGTGACCTACAACAAGCACACAGATATGGAGTCCTTGCATTCATTACCTACCTTTGAGCTCTTTCCCCATGAATACAGATAGAAGTTCTCCAGCATCAAAAGAAAACAAAAATCTGCTGACAACCAAGCAATGAATCCAGCAGTATAATATGCTGATGCACAGCAGGGAAAGTGGTACAAAGCCTCACATCCGCTTATCTACAGAACAGAACTACTATAATAATAACAAATACTTCTTCCCTAGAATGTGAACATAGCTGTCGCCAAATCTAAAGCCCAGATGGACACATTTTCAAAATATGCTATTTTCACCATATCCAGTGGTGAAATCCATTTTTTTTTTACTACCGGTTCTGTGGGTATGGCTTGGTGGGCGTGGGGTTGCTTGGTGGGAATGGCAGGGGAAGGATACTGCAAAATCTCCATTCCCACCCGACTCTGGGGTCAGCCAGGGGTGGTATTTGCCAGTTCTCCAAACTATTCAAAATTTCTACTACTGGTTCTCAGAACTGCTCAAAATTTCCAGGTTCTCCAGAACCTGTCAGAACCTGCTGGATTTCACCCCTGGAAATATCCCATTCCTCAACCATCCAGATGTTGGTGATACAGGCCAGATCTACCCTCATCAAAGATCAGGATACAGATGAGGAGGTATTTATTGTAGATTAATCTGGCATTCAGAAGCTACAGCCAGAACCCAATCTCCCAAAGTCATGGTGACTTGGCTTCTGACATAAAACAAGGAGATCTGAAGGACAGATTGGCCTCAAATTTCCAATCCCTCTACCCCAAGAATGGCTCATTCCTTATCTCCCACCATTTCTCCCTCTGTCAGTTTTCATTTCATATTGTGTTTATTAACAACAATAAGCACAAACATACTCCCTATTTACATATATAAATATTTTCATAATTAAAATCTTGATTGCAGGTGATTGTGTGTGTGTGTGTGTGTGTAGGTCTTGGCATATTCGGGTCTTTTCCCATGTAAGGTTGAGAGTATCTTGGCGACATTTCGACGAGCTCTCGCTTATCATCTTCAGGCTGGTGCTTTCGGCTTCGTGCTTGTGCGAGCAAAGCGTGGTCGGAGCTTCCGTCTCTTTATAAATACTGGTGGGGAGGTGGGGAGTGTTGCTGTGAGCGGATTGGTTGGCTGTGTGGTTGCATCTTGATTGGTAGATGGGTGTTTGCAGTTTGGTTGGCTGTTTCGTAGCATCCTGTGTGGGTGTGGTCCTAGTCTTTTGTGTTGTAATGACTTGGTTAATGGACTGTGTGGAAACATCCTGAGTTCTGGGAATGTGACCTCCTGTAGTGGTAATGGGCTTCCTGGAAATGTCCTGAGTTCTGGGAATGTGACCTTCTGAGTCTTGTGCTGTAACATCCTGGGTAGTAGATTATGTTGTAATGTCCTGAGCTTTGGTGTTGTGGCCTCTGGAGTTCTGTGATGTGATGTCTTGAGCAGATGGCTGTGATGCAGGTTTTGGTTTGGATATATATGTGTGTGCGTGTGTGAGAAAATAATCTATTTGTAAGACATTGAATGATTAAAATAAAAGTCAACCTTAAAGAAAAGTATCTTTCATCACAGTTTTTCTTCTACATGTACAATTATTTACAATAATCTGTAAAGACTAAATTTTGTACCAAGGGAAAAGAATAAAATGCCTATAGTTTTTTTAGAAGTAATTAATCCAGTGAAAAATCTGAAAGAATACTATTGTCAACTTTGGAAGCCATACTAGGCCGGAAGCTTCCCTGCTGCCACTTTCTCATGTGTGGGAAAGTAAGAGGAGGGAGGGGGATTTAGTAGAGGGGAGCCATTAGACACAATAACATTCTTCCTGCCAATCAAGGTCAGGCCGGTCCTGCAGCTGGAGAAGGAGTGGTCGGAGTGATGTCTCGAGATGGGACGGTTGGCGATTGGAGCATGTGATCAGCAGAGAAATTAGGGGTTGGGTTTGGAGTTTTGATTTACTGAGGGAAAACCCAGATCTCTCAGATTCGGATTTTCCCAGATGTGCCAGTTTACCTATCCTAGTAAAAGAACTTTGAAAGATGTCTGCTTTAGAGTTTTTACTTGGGGAGGGGATTTTCTGGAACTCTGACAAGTATATTTTGAGGTGAGTAAAAATTTGAAAACTAATTTATATTATTTTCTAAAAGCTTTTCTTTTCTTTTTTTAAAGAAAAAGGCATTTTTATTGTTTGATAGATATTATCAGTAGTGTGTGGTTAAATTCCATTTGCTTTGTCAACCATTTCTAAAACTTATTTTAAATATACATGATAATTTAAATTTAATTATATCATAAAACAGTTCTAGTAGACAGAACAACACACCTGGAGGAGTATGCTAATACAAAAACTGCAAAAACTAACAGTAGTGAAGTCTCACATTAATCAAATATTTGCACTTTGCAAACACTCTCAAATATTTATTACCTTGATGCATATCATAATTATGATATTACATATTTCATGCAATAAAGTTATCTGTGTTTATGAATGTATTATTACCTTAATTATGCTTTCAGTCCTCATGTTCCCAAGAATAGTCTTAGTTTATTGTCCAAACTGAACCAAACAGAAATTAGGCTCGCCTGAGGCAACTTGGTGCAACTCCAACATTCTCTACACAAAATCCCTTCATGCTCCTGTTAAATCTTATTTCAATGGAAATATAATATCTGCCAATATTCTAACAGTCTCACTAAGGGAATCATTGTTGGATGCATAACATACAATGCTATCCTTCAACATTTTAATGCTACTTTGTGTTCAAAAAACTGCTGCCTAAGAATACAACTTAATTTGCTGAATAGTAAGAAGAATGCTGCTCAGCAAAAAAAAAAAAATCTTATTTAGGGAGAACCAGCTTAGGTCTTGGTAACTATGAGGTAACAACATTATGCTTTCAGAAGGATGACATAATGCATACCTAACTGAGTCTGTCCACAATCATTTCACCTTTTCATTCCAGAACATCCTCAAAATTTAGTCCAATAACTTTTCAAATATTTGCCTCAGACCTTCTTAAAATATTATATAGCTGCAGCAGTGCTATAATAGAGAAGTAAAGGAAAACAGGGTATACACTATGCCATTTGTTGCCAATCACTATCCATGACTGATAATGTGATTAGTGGTATGCCTCACAGTATAGGTCATATATTGTTTTCTTATACTAGCAGTAGATAAACAGCGGCAGAAGCTAGTGTTATTGCCATTTTTATCTATTTTTCAAACTCTAAAGGGCAGTTTAACAGCATTTTATAGTAAATTTTTCACTAACTGAATTTTCCAGACTAATTTTGAATGAAGTCTCAAATAAAGCATATTAAAAGAATTCAATTTACAGATGAAGACAGAATTAGTGTGACTTATTTTGACAGTTCCAAATTGGGCACAACTGTCACATTATCTATGGATGGGAAAATGCATTTGTTGCATCGTCATCACCTGAGCTTTACTGTATAAAATGTGTACCAAGAGCAGATTCAAACCATGTACTTGATTCTTCAAGTGAGATATGTTTGCTATATAGGATTTCCTGGATGCAATAATTCAGTTTTAGTTTTTGGAGACCCCACCCACATCTATCTTCACTGTTCATATCAGAACAGCACATAGCCCCTTTTTAATAAAAATAAGAGGATATCAGCATGGAATGTGAATTAGGGTAGATTTTGGATGGATTTTGTTTGATGACATTGGAATAGAAAAATGGGATAGAACCATAGGGATAGAAAGATGGGATTCAATACATGACTACATTTTGTACCTTATAAAATTCCGTATGATTATTAAATATTATAAATCTATTTACATAGCACATTTAGCTAAAATAAAATTTCTACTATACAAAGTATTTAAAATAGCTGCTGTATAGTGTATGGGAATGCAAAGAACCTTCCTTCAAATTATTAAAGTTGTCATATTTTTTGTAAGTGTCCAACAATTATTTCACTTAGCTTTATCAGTCAGATAAAGATCTTTTAAATCATTATGTGAATTAGAATCGCAGTTCATTTCACTTAAGAACACTTTCATTTGGTGTAGGATAATAAACTTTCTCACTTCTTTGCCATTCACTCTAGTTTACCCTATCTAACTTTTTCTCTCACATTTACAAGTGCCAACATAACTCTCTCTTCTCACTTCTTCACTTCTTTCTTAACTTCATACACTGCAACATATTTAGACTCTCAACATCCAAAACAGGATTTCCTTTTCTCAGCTATCTTTGGTGGCAAGGGCAGTCAAACTAACAACACTATATATGGCTCAAGACACTATATACATAGCATTCCTGCCATTCCTGTAACATAGATTGGGCTAAGACTCATGGACTGGAGGCACATTTCTTCAGGCCCAGTCCACATTATACTGGCCTGGAATACAGCCACATCCTTACATGTAAGTTCAATTGGGCAGTTACACAAAACAACAGTATATCTACAATCTATATTAATCTCAATTATCAATTTAGAATAGAATAACAGAGTTGGAAGAAACCTTGGAGGTCTTCTAGTCCAACCCCCTGCTTATGTAGGAAACCTATGCCATTTCAGACAAATGGTTATCCAATTTCTTCTTAAAAACTTCTAGTGTTGGAGCATTTACAACTTCTGGAGGCAAGTTTTTCCACTGATTAATTGTTCTAACTGTCTGGAAATTTCTCCTTAGTTCTAAGTTGCCTCTCTCCTTGATTAGTTTCCACCCACTGTTTCTTGTCTGGTGCTTTGGAGAATAGCTTAACTCCCTCTTCTTTGTAGCAGCCCCTGAGATATTGGAACACTGCTATAATGTCACCCCTACTTCTTTTCATTAAACTAGACATACCCAATTCCTGCAACTGTTCTTTATATTTTTTAGCCTCTAGTCCCTAATCATCTTTGTTGCTCTTCTCTGCATTCTTTCTAGAGTCTCACCCATAGATTATAATTCAGGGTATACATCTTATGCTAAAATTTTATTAAATGTCAAGTAAATGCTGATTTACACTATGACAATTCCAAGTTGCTGACATCTGCAGCCCAAATTCACACATAAACCATTTTTATAATTACTAGAATGTTATTGATCTATTTATCACATTTATCCCACAGTCAAACACAGATTTTTGGGTGCACACAACATAAAGAAAAACAATAATAAAAATAAAAGTGCTATAGAATAAAACCAGTACTCATTATAGACAAACCTAAACTCTAAAAGACATCTGAAGTGAGCCCCTCCAAACGCTCTCTAGAAAAGCTCCCTTTTAAAGTTTAAAATTACCATTAAATTGTTGCATATTTAAGACAAAAACAATTACTCAAAGGAATAGAAACACTGAACTTATTTCATTTGGCACCTTCTTTCTCATAATTAATTTGTTTTCAGAGTTCAGAAATAGTGTACTTGAATAGTACTTCACACTAGGTAACACTAATTAAACCAGAAGGTGCAAAGTGCTCATCAGTCCTCAGACAGTTTTTCCTATTGCTTTTCCTTCCCTCAGTTACAATGCAGCTTCTATACTGTTCAGATATGCTGTATACACTATTGTCCATTTACACAAGCCTTTTCCTGTGAGCTTTCTTTTGGGAGGAGTAGGTGGCAAGCCAGTGTTGACAGAACAGATAGGATGTCAGGTGAAGATGGACTGCTCTGCCCTCTCTAACCAGCTGACAACTCAGCGTGATTGTTTTCTTACAAATAATACCTGTGGGTGTTGAAATTACTCAGAGAATCTATCAAGCACACTCTTTCACTTTGCTGCTTTAACTCCATAACATTCATTCTAAACTCAAGAGTCAGAGGCAGTAGTGCCTGTGGGTGGTTGAACAATTTGAACGAAATATGTCAAATCCTTCTTTCAAGGATTAAAAGAGAATTTTGTGATTATTTTTAAAATTTGAAAGTGCAGTAATTTCTTTTAAATTTAATCAAAAAGTTTAAATTTATATTAGTGCCTATCATAAATACAAATTAATATCAATAAAAACTATTTAGACTACAGAACAGATCGATACTTGCAAATAACATATTTTAGCTTCACTATAAATGCAATGTGTGGGCATTGCATTCCATCAACAATCATCTTTTGAGAAAAAAGTTGAAATAGCAAATGCTATTTATTCTTTTGTAGAAATTTAGTGACACTTTAATACCAGAAAAAATAAAAATTAACTCTTTGAAACTATACAATGGTTATAGATTTACAGATGTTCTCTATATTTTTTAAAGTGCCTCCTGTTGCTAACTTTTTGACTATAGAAGGCTATAGAGCATATTTACTACAAAGAAAGAAAAAGTTCTTTTTCTATATACTGTGCCTTTGATATTCGGAGAATTTTTTAGGCTTGCTTAAAAAGAGAAATGTTACTGAAAATGAGGAAATGGGGGTGGGGGGCAGATATAGGGGGGGTTATAGGCAAGTTTCCCACCACCACTTCAATCTCATTCAAAGTGAAGACTCTAGAAAAATGGAGATAATTGGACAGTCTCTATCAAAGGATATTATGCTTTATTTTAGATGTTTTTGTTCTTCAGGAGGTAAAAGCAATGCTGTTTCCTCCTTCTTTACTGCAGACCCACAAATGGAGGACAACAAGTTGATGGGGCAACAATGTTCTTATTTTGCTAATCTATGACTGTCATACAAATTCACAATGAATGAAGAGGAAAATAGTAAGGACTGGGACTAAGAGTCATTTGATTCAGTGTGGAAAATGCATAGCTTTATATTGTATTTACTGAATGATCATTTATTTTTATTTTATTATTTGTTTCTATCCTGCCTTTATTTTTATAAATAATTCCAGGAAGCAAAGATACATAATATTCTTTCTCCCTCTTATTTTCCTCACAATAACAACTCTCTTAGATGGCTTGAGCTGAGAGAATAACTAGCTCAAAAATCACCCAGCTGGCTTTTATGGCTCAGGAGAGGCTTGAACTCATAGTCTCCCACTTTCTAGCCCACCTGATCCCTTAACCACTAGACCAAACTGCCTCTCTGGAAATACCAGAGCTGTAGGAAAGCCAGAAACTGAAAAACAAATCTCCAAACAGGCAATGGCATGTGACTTGCATATCGTTACTAAGAAAATTTACAGGCACATTCTTGAATTTGCCAGGAATAAAGTTCAACTCAACGTTTACCTTCATAATAGAGAATATTTTTTATTTATTTTTACAATTTATTTTATGTACAAGTAATCAGTAATTACTAATTCAATTAAGATTAATGTATGTATTCCTCTGGCTCTACTATTTCGTGGAATCTGGCCAATGTATACACATATTGATATGCACATGCACCCACATATACAAGTATGTATATATATGCACAAGCTCACATACAAAACACACATCTACTGTACTGGTGGGAAATGATCTCCAAGATTAGTTTCACCTGAGTATATTAGAATGAAACCTAAAAATGCTGCACAGAATTTGTGTTATTTGTAATTTATACTTTCTAATCTTCCTTTTCTTAAAAGTGGTTGATTATGTGCCATCAAGTCATTTTTGACACCTAATCACAGATAGATTTTCTCCATTTACATTTTCCATCCATGTGGTTTTCTTGGTAAAAAAACCAATATAGGAATGGTTTATCATTTCTGTCTCCCACACATGAGTTTATGCTTTTGCCATTATCACTAAAGTGATCATCTGCTTCCAGCATCTTCTTATATCACTGCTGCCCAATATAGGTCTGGGCAATTGAGGTAATTTTCGTATCTTGGATGACCCTGATGGGACTATATACTCTTGGCAAACAAACTACTGATGTTCTTTGCTCATTCCTCTCAGGAAACCCCCATACAAACACACATATACCAAGAGGAGGAGGCACAGCAGGACATAGAAGGGGTTCTTGGAATAATTTTCTTAAATTCAGGATGACCATCCTGTTTGTGAATAGAGTAACTATGAAGGGCTCATGCATCTTGTTAGTGATGGTGCACTCCAGAATACTGAGAAGCAGATAAAGTACTAGAAATTCTAGTTCCGGTGAGTTAGAATAGAATAGAATAGAATTTTTTATTGGCCAAGTGTGATTGGACACACAAGGAATTTGTCTTGGTGCATATGCTCTCAGTGTACATAAAAGAAAAGATACGTTCATCAAGGTACAACATTTACAACACAGAGCCTTGGATGGTTTGTTCCCTCAGTTGGATAACTGAGTTTTATTACATTTTTATTAATGGCACCTTCCTGGTCTGATGCTGGATTTGGAGATTTGGTTATTCTGGAGGCTGGACAAGTTGGAGGAACTGGAAGAACTGAGAAGATGGTGCTCTTGGCCATGCCAGCTGTGTTTATTTGTGGTTGCGGCATTTATTGCGGAGACTTGTGCTGGCCATGCTTAGGGCCTGGAGGCAAGAAGCACAGGCTGGTGGATGCGACAAGAATGAGTCCCACTTCTTGGTCTTGGAGGCTGGTATGGCTGGAAGAGCCAGAGGTCTTGAAGGACAGATTGTTTGCTCCTGGTTAAAGCATTTATCATGCCCATAGACCTGGCACTGACTATGCTTGGGGCTTAGAGAAGAAAGAGCGTCAGGAAATTGTTATTTGCCTAACTAGTTGGCCAGTCAATATATAAACTAACTATGTATGTTTGTATAAAGGCATGATTTTGCTTTAAGGCTGTGCTACATCATGCAAGCATCCTGATTGGTTGAGCTCTGTAGCCAATGTATAAAAGGACTACTAAATTATGGCTTGTGGGGAATCTACAGGGATGCTACAGCATTGTTACCTGATGATGTGCTGCAACTGTATATTTGAGCTTTATGATCGTTGCTTGATCATGGCTAGTTACTGATTCCTCAATATTTACTGACTGTTGTATATTGAACTGTGTTTTGCCAAACTGAAAGAAGACCTTGTTTGTTGTGCAAGTCTACGTTGGTAAGAAGACTTTGTAACATCCCTGACTGGCTTTATATGTGTATGACCTGGATTGTTTTTGGACTATGACTTTGCCTTTTCCTAAAAGTAAAGGACTATCAAACCCCAGTTTGTTTGTGTAGCGACTGTTATTGTCTACAACCAGTCTCAGTCGTTTTCATGCATAGGGTACTCTGCTCAACAGTCCACAACCTTGGTTGTGAACCCAAATTACCCTTAACATTGAGCATATTGGAGGATAAACTGGAGAACTGACACTGATTGCACTGATTGAATCATGTTATCCCTGTAGCACTTGTCATGCCTGTGGGTGTAGCAATGGTCAGAGAAATGGGCAGATTGCATTGACAATCCTGATCATAACAGAGTCCCTCTTGTTACATTTGCAGTCCTGTTTGCTGCCAGTATATCCTTTGGACAGTGGGAGCTTGTTGATTGTTGCCAGGAATTCTCAAGGACTACATGCTGGCAGTTACTTTTTTTTATCTGGAAAGCTTATCGGGACTGTGGAATTTTGGAGATGCTGCCAGTGGTTCAGGTAGTAGCAGTAGTGGGGTAGACTATTGTGGAACCCCTCTTAATGGAATCCCTTTAATTTTTTTTCCTCTGCTAATTCCAGAGAGGAACAAGATAATCACATTGGCTCAATTCCATCTGCCAATTAGGTGTTTCATTATAGAGTGTGGGTTTTCCCACTCTGAATTGATTCCTTAATCTCAGTAAGATCCATAGGGAAAGATTCTCAGAGAACACGTGACTGATGCCTTTTATCAGTTTTGTGTTCCAGCTCCTTGATTTCAGCCTCTGAACCCAGTCAGCAGATCTTCAGAGGTCCTGGCTTTCAGCTGCTGCTTCTAAATGCCAGGTCAGTCTGTAATAAGACCTCCCTCATCTTTGATTTAATCATTGATGAGAGGGATGACCAAGTATATATTATTAAGACCTGGCTTTATCCGGAAGGGGAGGTGCCCTTTTTGAGATATGTCCAGCTGAGTTTCGATTTGGAATCAGCCAAAACCCCAGGCAAGTCAAGGAGTCGAAGGATTTCAATCTGCCTTCATTAAGCTGTCTGAGGCAGCTCAGGAATTCATCAGTACCATGACACTGGTCACACACTGGTATTCCTGTTGGAGCAATGGTTATCTGACCTGAAATTGGAGAAGCTTTTGGTGTACCCCTACCACTATTCACTGGGGGGGGGGGCTGCCTCCCTGTAGGCAGATTGGTTTGAAGATTAGTCTGCCTCCAACTACTGATGGACTCCCATTGTTTTCAGAGGGAACTGCGGATTGTTCTTGCTGATCTGCTGTATGGTCCATCTGAACCCTTGCCTGTTGTTGGAATTAGAGAGCAGTTGAGGCTTTGGATTGGATCACACCTACGCAACTTGTCAGAACTCCCAAGTAAGCCAAACAGGAAACAGGACAAGATGAATCAATTCTATTTTATTGTAAGTCTGAAGGCACAATTCTCCTTCCTCCCATTTTAATTGTTTGATCCATTAGGATGTGTTTTTCCTAAGTTTCTTTCTCTGATGCTAAATGACTGATGGCTACATACATATTTTGTTTCCTAAGCAGCATCTTTTCCCTTCTTTCTCTAAGGGTATTTACACATTCCACTACACAACCTTTCCCATCTTATGATCCCAGCAGTCTTTGTGTTTCACAGGGGAGTTAAGGCAGTTGAAATAAGAGAAGAAACATCCAGAACATTGCTGGTGTTCTATGTTGGATGAACTCAACTGAAAATGAGTTAGAGCCATTAAGTCCTATCTTATCGTGATAATTGCAGTGAAGTGTCAGCACTTGTCTGCTTTTATTTCATCTGCAGATAGTTGCCCTGTGGTTCTATAGGTGATATGTGCCCTCTTGGATAGAGGGGGCTTAGAGAATGCCCTGCAGGGACATGCGGAAGAATTTGCTCTGCATCTGTCATCCAATACCTAACTTCCCCTTTTTGGAGAATGTGGTTGAGCAGGTGGTTGCTCAGTAGCATCAGTAGCTTCAAGATTGCTCAGACTTTGAATGAAACAGATTAGCTTCTGGATTGACTCAGAGAATTGAGAAAGAATAGGACAGTGTTGTGCTGGCTTGCCTCCTTTTTTTAGAGTAGATTCAGTTAGTGGTGGTGAGGGAATAGATTGACTCGTTTTGGGTTTTTGGGCCTGCCATTTCTAGGACTATACCATCTTTGATGCTGGACAGAGTCACATTGCCTGTTTGCCTCAAATAGATCCCATGCACAAACTGGATGTTATCTTAGACCTATGACTGCTGCCCTAGGAAAAAGTGCCAATCATGGCTAGGGAAGTCTTCTTACTCAATTTCTTATTGTGAATCAGTTGTGCCCTTTCCTAGATCAAGGGGTTTTACTCACAGTCATTCCTGCCTTAAACATCTCCCATTGGACTATTATAATGCACTAGGGCACAAGAGCTGCCCTTGAAAAATATCCAGCTAGGAAACTTCACTTGCTGGGTCCTAAACAACAGGCTTTTTCTGCTGCAACCCCTGGTTTATGGAACATCCTTCTCCCTGAAGTAGGGCTGGCTATATCCTTTTTAACTTTCTGGAAGTTAAATATGAATATTTGTTATAAATATAATTGAATATTGTTTGTTGGCCATATCTTACATATGCCTAAAGACCAGCATCCAAAAATTGTGCTATTTTGGTTACCTCCAGGAAGAAAAGGGAAACAAGGCCAGACTTGGAAAACATGGTGCCAAACAATTAAGGAAGATCCTAAACTTATTAATGTTTCTTGGGACAAAGCCGAAGATGCTGCAAATGATCAAAACCAATGGAAGTCATTTGCTGCCCAATGTGCTCTGCACAGAATTTAATGATGATGATATCATTTTTAGCTTTGTTGTGCATCATCCAGAGTCACTTGCCTATGAGATGGGGGCAATGTAAATAAGACAAAATAAATAACTAAATAATATCCCACACATATTTACTACTGCTTGTATTAGAAGCAGTATTGCCCCCCAATATATTAGAAAATTTTTGAATACAGTTATTTTCAAAAGGATAAACAATTTACAACTGCCCATGTTTAAGCTATCTGCTTATGACTAGATTTTTTGTACGTTGCACAAAATGTCATGTAAACTTGTGTTGACTTAGCAGTTGTGTTAGCTTAGCTACTACAGATTTGTAAACTATACTTTATATCTGTGTTCTACAAACCCTGCCAAATAAAGTTTGTTGTATTTAAGTTTTAGGCAAAACTCAATCAAAAACTAAGTAAATGTAAGGTAAAATTAGAATTGTTAACAAAATTTTGTTTGCTTATATTATTTGTTTTCATTTATTTATTTAATAAAAATAACAAAGAGGAACAATAACAAAAGGAAAAGAGGAAAAAAAGATATAGTTACAAGAAAATATATATATACATAAGAGCTTCTCATGTATATATCTTGATATACATTTTTACATAACACTTAAAAGATCCATATTTCATTATAATTGTCCACGCATGGTTAGCAAAGTTAAAAATTGTTTACAACTGATGACAATCAAATGATATTTTTTTTGGCAAGGAAATATATTATAATTAAAATAATTATACTCATCTGAATATTTGTGTTCTTAGGTATATTTGTTTATATATTTTTCTTTGCTTAGGAATTGAAGGTTCTTTAAATCAAGTCAAAATACTATAGAACTCTTAATTAAAAATTTGCAATTATATTTTGCAGTTTATCTGCTGTATTTATATGGCTTTCTCTTAGTGGTTAACCAAATTGTTTCTAATTTATCATATCTAATTCATCCTAACAATAACATAACACTGAAAATATATTTTTATCTAAAACCAAATCAAAGAAATTTCAGAAACACGTATATCAGTATTCAAAAAAAGAATGCCTTATGTTTCAAGAACAAATATTTTGATGACAAAAAATCCCAGCCAACTAAAAAAAAAAACTTGTTTCTCAAACATTCCATCAACAAAAATAAACTTTTAAATTAGCAAAGATTACTGTATCAGCAAAGACTACTGTATTTTTCTCTTAGAAAAATTGCTTATCCACAACTCTAGATGGCAACATTGCACTTGCTGTATTCCTAAGAAAAATTATTACAGCCAGCCGTCACATATCCTCTTTATGAACATTTTATGTGCCACAGATCTATAGCTTCTTATTATAAGTGTAATGAAGCAGACGTTATTGAAGCATTTTATTGATTGCTCAGATCACAAGTTTACTGTCACACTGAATTGGCACCTTAGATGCTGAAGCAAACTGCTGACACCTTTTTTAAAAAGTGACAACTACATCTATTTCATGACCAGAAATCCATTTTCATCTCTATCAAGACAAGAATGCAATTTTCACTTCATTTAACTGATGTTAGGCCTGCTCAAGGCATGACACTTTGGAAAAGACCCAAGTTTAAGGTTTTTAAAATACTTCTAATAACTAGAATACAGCTTGGTTGCATGGAAATATTTGGGTATTATTCATATCTATAAACAAGATTTTAAAAACATTTATGGGACCTATGAAAAAAAATGAAAAATTAGAGAAATAAGTTTCTAAATAAATTTAGAGAAATCTAATTTAAAAATTTAATAAGAGCTTATGATACTATACCATACGGCTATATAAAGTCTATTTTTAAAAGCTTCTTCAATAGCAGATTTCTTGTAGTCTCTATAGAGTCAAGGAATGTATTAACTGTCTTCACATACTTTTACCGTTTGCAGAAAAATCTCAATACTGCTAGCATTCAATATCATGTTCATTTGAATCTGATTTTTTTTCCCCTTTAGGAGTTTTAAAGCATTGCTTGAAATGAAAAGGTTTAAAAACTATAATCACTTGCAATGGTATTTCCTTATAATCACTTTTCCTCCCGAATTTAGCTTCCTTCTCCAATTATACTCAAGCAACTATTTACTAGAACTCTAAAATAGTGTAAACTGGTGTAAATTTATAGGCAGCACTCAAGAAATTTTAATATAAGATTTCAGCAGGAAGAAGTTATTATGAGAAAAAAATTCTAGAATGAAGCAAATATTTATGTTAAATAACACATAATTTATAATTTAATGCTATACACTGACACACTCAGTATAATATTTTCATAGAAAAGATAGCCTACTTGGTAATCATATCATAGACACATTTTAAAATAAAGAAAGTTATAAAGACTGTTCTGTATGCCTATCCAATGTTACCAAAGTCTAATATCTAAATGCAGTAATTGCAAATAATAGCATGATTAAATGTCAATTAATGTAAAATTTGAATCTAGAGAAATAATTTATATGCAAATTAAATTTGTAATATTATGATTCCTGTGATGCTTGTGAGACCACAGATAATGTCACTACTGTTAGGGAAAATGCAGCAAATCAAAATATTTTTTAATTAAAAAAGTTTGGGGTTATTAGATTCATTTTTTAAAAAATATAACCTAATACATTAATTCACATAAATTAATTTATTCTTGTTTTCCTTACCAATTTTTTTTAAAAAATCTGCCTAATGATATCCAAGTATGTAATATAAAATAGGAGGGACATAAACTTTAATATCACTTTGAAAAAAAACACCCAAAGGAGACTCTATCTCCCATAATAAATACTTGTTTTGATCTGAAGAAGTGAAGCTATTTTTATCACCAATTCAAGGGGTACAAAATGGCAACAATAATATCTTTTACTGCATTCATCTTTGTGTCTCCCTGCCCATATTGAGTATCTCCTTGAGCTTAGTAACAGACATAACTAATTCACTATGTTATTCTAAAGAACCACAAATGATTACAAACCAGTAATATCATTTAAAAAGGTATTTCAATCTTCTCTGTGGCCTCTGTTTAGCTATGCTGGAGTTCTGAATGACAGCTTCCCTGCTTGAAGCACAGGGAACACACAGCCTTCCTCATTCACTGACAGTACCATGGCCTTTTCACACGTTCCTTCCACAGCAGTGTTTGTCCCCAAACACTGGGCTCAGCACAATGGCATTCCTGTTCAACACCCCCACCAACAGCACAACTACATATCAAGAATGCTAATGAGATAGGACAAGCCCTTCACTGGAAGTGTTAACTGCTTTCATGTTTATGCTTTTTCCACACTTACTAATGGACTTCAATATTCCTGCCATACTGTTAGATAATTTTGTGGTGTAGGAAACTGTTTTCTGCAGAAAATACTTCAGATATCTTTTGCTAAAGGTGCTAGGTGTGTTTTAAAGACTGTAGTTAAATAAAAACAATACTTGTTATCTCTAATATAAATCAGATGCACAAATTAAAAAAGAAACAGCTTCAAATATCTTTCCATTTTAGCAATTCAAGAAAACACATATTATTTAGCATAGCTAAATAGAAATCTTGATAGTCTTGAAGTTCATTTCCTTCAAATCAAGTACCTCAGTCAGATTCTCACAAAACATTCTTACTTTATGTGGTTACTAAAATATAAAATATGTATAGAATGACTGTGTTTAAAACAAAGGGAGGAGGATAGCTGTCTTCTAGTGCCCTCAGAGAATGAAACATAACATTCCCAACAAGTATTCCCAACCAATTTTCTTATTTCAATTAATCCACTGTATTTCAGTAAAAAGCACTCAAGATTCTGTGCCCTTTTTGAGTAGTTTGAGAACTGAATGTTTTGATTTCATTCAGTTCTCTACACTAAAAGGGTAAGATTCAATAAGATGCAAACCCACATATTATTGTTGGCAGATAAACTTCTAAGGAAAATCATATATATTGTGTCATGGTTGTATTTTGAACATGTTAATATAGGTTGACTAAGCTATTAGTGGAAACATTTTAATGTGACCATCAGTTGGTATTATATTATTTGAAATATTTTATCTGAAATCAAAAACCCTATCAAAAAATAAGCACAGCTAATAGAAGGTACTGTTTAATATTTTAATAGTGCTGGCTTTTTAATTAAGATAGACACAATTACAGTATAATATAATATAAAATAGGAACAGGTGCAGGTAAGTAAAATCATCAGCCTGAGAAACAGGCACATCTTGCTATTATAACATGGTAACTGGTAACTGCATCTCATACAATATCCCCCTGAAAAAATTTGCCTATTAAAGTTTTGTGATTTCACATGTTAGTTTAGTAAAAATGAGGAAAATATACCACATATGTGCTGATGAGATGCTTCTGACATATGCCAACATGGCCTCATTCCTATTCAAGAGGAGTGACTGATTTGAACATTCACAACATCTTCTGGCAAGAACTCAGTTGTGATGGGGATAATAGGACAGCCCATGAGCTGCAGGATGCGCCGTGTGTGCCATGTTTGGATTCTTACATTCACAAGCAAAATATGGGCTATTGATATATGGCAGACCATATCTGCAGACTGTACTTTTTAATATTAATACATGCTGACAGTGGTTTGTAGTCCAACCACACTTGCAACAGCACAAACCCCACCCTATAGGAACAAAAAAATTGCTGATTCCTTTTATAGTCCTTTAGCATGTCTGTGAGAAGATCCCATGATTTTCAGAATTATAAACAACTTTAGATGGGAGAAAGTAACTGTAAGTATATCAGAATGCAGCTAATGTGTTGGAGGGTCAGAGCTAATCTGTTGGCTAGTTTTTTTAAGTATAAAAAAGGGGGATAAGGAAAAGCAGGATGAGAAATTATATTTCAGAATGTAATTAATAAACGTAAATACAACCATGCCAAATTTCTATCATTTTAGCTTTAAAGGTGGAAATATGTAACTACACAGGACTTTTATGTTTGAAAGCCACTTTAGCAGTGGGAGACTATAAATTCTAGCCCTACTTTAGGCATGCAAGCCAGCTGCATGAGTTTGGGCTACTCACTCTCTCTTCCCTATCTATTTCACAGGGTTGTTGTTTTTGTGGATAAAAAGAGGGGGAGGATTATGCATGTGACCCTTGTTTATTAAGATCAAGCTAGGATATAAATCTAATAAGGAAAGTACTCATTTACTATTATAAACTTAAACCTATCAAATATGACTAAAAGAAAAATTAATGGATAGTCCTTTGACCATACCTGACCTTAAGACCTTTCGCCGCGAACTTAAAACTTATTTATTTCATATGGCTGGACTAGCCTGATTTTTATTTTTATTAGATGGGTTTTTAAAATTATGTTATTTTATAGGGGAGCATGTTTTTAACGTTTTGGGCATTTAAATCAGTTTTTTAAGGGTTGTTTTAAATTATTGTGTGTATTTATATTTTATCTGCCTGTTCACCGCCCTGAGTCCTTCGGGAGAAGGGCGGTATACAAATTAAAATATTATTATTATTATTATTAAAATATTATTATATGCTTTTCTTTCCATTAGAAAACATTCCATGTTTTCCATTCTTCTACATAAATGTTATCCCTCTCTTAAAATGCTTTCCATATATCAATATGGAAATTCTTTGATGTAAGCAAAGAAATAAAATACATGAAAAATTGCTTTTTTGCTGTAGAATTATGTTTGCATGTATTTATGAATATAAACACTAAAAATAATAGCAAATACCATTTGTTCACTATAAACTTTACTTATAATAATGATTAAACACTGAATTGCATTAGAGACATATCTCATTTTAGGAAACACAGCCTTTACTGGAGCAATCATATACCCTTCTTCATGTTTGGATCAAAAACTTTTTAACTGGTAAAAAATTGTTTTAAAGATAAGGAACCTTTTTGGTTCTGTTTTGTTTTAATTCACAGTGTTAAAAGCCAGCATTTGTGAAACCAAATGTTTGTGATATACTTATATATTCCCTATCTTTGATTACTAGCTTAGATCACTATTAGTTCAGCAAGAAAATAATTTATTCCAAAGTAAATGCTCATTTCTCTTTATGGATCTAAACAGCAGGAGGTGCTGTATAAAAAGCATAAACCTTCTTTCGCCTGTTCCCCTTGCTCACCCATCTCTTTTGAAGACTGAGAGCATGCTTAAATCATGTTTAGTGCATGGCCTGAAATCTACTGTAAATTTCATTTTAAGTTGCAATCTTTATTTCTGACCAGATTCCCTGTCTTGCATTTTCAAATATCTTCTTAATATAAAATTAGATGGACACACACGCACACACATATCCCATGATAAGGTTAGCAGTACCAAAAGGGCATGCATGCTCCATTTCAGTTCAACTTCATTACAGAGGAAGACACTGAAATATATGCCTAACTGTTAGGAAAAATATAGACATTCACTATAGACAAAATGCTGATTAACTACATTGGTGAGTTTTTTTGTCTATAGTAACATGGAAGTAAATATTTACTGTTGTGTATAGAAATTAAATGTATTCTATATCCCTAACAAGTCTATCATGACTGACTTGCAAATCACTAAGGGCTTCCCTTCAGAGCAAACAATTAAAAGAGAAAAAAAGGCAATTTTGGTTATGTTTACATGCATAATTTTTTTAAAAAAAAATGTGAAGTATATTTCAGGTCTAGCTAACATTAACTGGACCCTCCTAGAAAAATATAAGTTATGAAAAAGTACATATATTCAGCTATAAGTAATCTTAAGCAGAACAAGTAGAGATTATTTCCACAGCAGTTTGCCTGCTCGTGCACAGTGTGCAGCCCTCAAACATTAGCTGTATAATTCCTTACATAGAAAGACATACACCTTTAATATATAGTTCAACTACTTATAAAATACACAATATATTGTATAGCATGTCACATTTCCTTATCAAAAAGTGCCACAGCTTTCTACAAGTAACATAATTAATAATGGAAAAGAAAAAAATCAGACTGGGATAACTCACCTGATCACAGTAGTTTTTTGCAGATTTTAATCGCTGGTACAAGGCCAATAATACTCCTTGGATATATATCTTGGCTCCAGTGGGGCTAAAGCCTTCTCCTTTAGAAACCCAAAGAGGTCCCCATAAAGGTGTGATGGAATTTTGCAGACATTTCTCAAGCATAGGAACTGCACAGAGAAAAGGAAATGGAAGGAGAGAATTTTTTTTTTTGATCCAGCTAAAACACATAATCTGAATGGTGTCTCCCAGACCAGAATTGTTAACATCTATTATTTTTACCTGCTTGGGATTGTCTTACAAAACAGATCCTGCATTTCTGGTGGCCACTATGAAGGATATATTTATATTGAGACATTCCACCCCCCCACAACTATGTAGACTCATAAGCCTTGTGCGCACACCTGAATAGTTTTGAAGTGTGTCTAACTAGCTGCACAGAGTGTCATGGTGTGCACTGATTGCCTTATCTTCTCATTTATCACAGATGAGTTGGAACCAACCTTGCTGAAATCTACTTACTGGCATTGTCCTGATAAAATTGCTAAATCCATGTTGTTTTGATGTATAGTTTTCTGTCAAGGAGTATATATGTTTATAGCTTGAAAATGTTGCACAACTGATCATTACTAAAATACAGTAAATGTAAGGATTGCTTTTAAGGCCTATTTGTTTTTTTAAAAATACTTTTTTTCTAACAAAAAAAAGAATAAAATCTATTTAGTATCGTTCCAGGGTTAAGGGTTAAGTGAAGAAGAAAATGAGATCATGTAAATAATATTGACGCTGAATAAGGCAACCTATTTTTCATTTTTTTGTCATGCCTTGTCACCAGAAGTCAAATACATATATGTTTTTTTTTTCTAAATTATATGGAAAGATTTTTGTAAGTAGCTGTAATATTTATTTTATGTAGACTACATGTAAAGTCACATGTTTGATGACAGAATTTTTTCATTTTCTTTTACTTTGCATTTTGAGAATAAATACTAATAGAAAATACCTTATCAGTAATAAACTGGGACAAATTTTACTAATTTTAAAGATCTAGGCTCTTCTGATCGTTTTTCAGTAGTCTGTTTTATTACCAGTGTGAGGAAGCACCAATGTTTTACAGTGCATTTCCTTTTCCTCCAGTTGCATTGATTAACTTCAGAATCCTTGCACTAAATTCTGATAGGCTGTGAACAAATTAAGTTTAGGAAATAGAAAAGGACAGCTTGCCTATCACTGGACATGAACAAAGGAAGAGAATAGGAGAATAGTGCAAAGACTTGCTGGAGGGAAAATAAATTGTGAATACATGTGTGCAGGAGAAGAAGTTCTGTATTTAGTTAGCAATGGAAGAAGTATTTAAATTCTAAACAGAGAAGTGCGGAGTGGAAAGGAAAGGCAATTGTGATAAACGAACAAAGCTCTGCTTCAGGTTTACATTTTTTACTGATTTTAAATAAGTGGGAAAAATGAAACAACAATATTGTTCAGTAATAGAGAGAACCACTCTGCATATGATTATTTTACCTTACTGTTTTTTTTAAAAAAAAGAATTCTCAAACTTGCATTGATGAACTAGCTACTTTTCATGGTAAATATCCTCTAAATGACATATGCAGTGCCATTTTGTTTTCAAAATCTTTTTTCCTTTTCCTTCTCATTGTGAGAAGCAACCAATACCAGTCTTTTTCAGTCACGTTTCTTGAAGATGAGAAATACCTTTAAAGAGGTGTGCAATAGGATAGTGATGTGGAAACTCTGTTTCCTCAGTTACTACAGGCCCAAAATCATGTCCTGGATCTCACATTCTTCGTGTGCATCAAGCCACACTACTGTAAGTGAGCAGGATTGACATACATTACAGCAGAATGCAGAGCTTCAGCATAATAAGTTTCCACTCAGGGAATGCCAACAAAAAGTATGCAACAAGTAAAACTACAAAGATTTACAACAACTTTTAAAAATATACTGTGGCTGTTTCCATCATCCACCAGATTTGCTATATAATATTATGATCCTCTGTTCTTTCTAATACCTCTCTGTTCAACTGCTGCTTCTTTTTTCATACATGGCTCTAATTTCTTTTGAAAGATCTTCAACATGTCTTGTGATTAGAATATTCTTTTAAATTTCCCTTTTAGAGATTGGAGTATACAATAGGTATTTCTTTTTTTGGTCTTTTCCATAATTGTTGGCAGAGGCAATCTTTGTAATCCCAGAGTCATTGGGAATTAGGCGTATAAATGTTTTTTTATTATTATTAGACAATAGGTCGGGATATATTGCAGGAATCTAAATGATTTATAATACAGACTCAAAACTGGACAATGGGAAGAGCAGAATCGGTATCATTTCAAAAACTTTACTATATTTGCAAGGCAATGAAGGAGAGCTCATGTTGTGAGATTTAAGTATTGTATGCTTGTTGTCCTGCAGGTGTGGGGCTTCTAAACTAGAAAATTAAAAGAGAGGCCCTCTAAATCCCTATGAATCAATAAATTGTCAATCTGAGATGTTGGAAAATAGGGAGGCAAAATTAAAATCCTGGGACTCCTACAATTATGGGTGGTATTTTGTAGAGGTAGGGTGTACTATGAATAGTCCTATATATAAAAGCATAGACTACTGCAATCCTAAATATGAGTTACAACACCCACGAGTCTTACAAAACAGAGGATATTGGTTTCTATCTTTCTTTTGCTTGTTTCTGGTCAAGTTTATCAATCTGATGTAAAGTGTTTATTTCTATTGCATGTTTCTAGACTGCCTGTCTCCCTCAAGGAGAGGTTCTGGGCAGTGTATAGTAGAATAAACATATAAAAGTGTATAAGATTAATATTAGAATATTAAAATTAATTTAAGATTTGTTGCTGTTAGTTGCGAAGTCGTGTCCAATCCATCGTAATCCCATGGACAATGTTCCTCCAGGGTTTCCTGTCCTCTACTATCCTCTGGAGTCCATTTAAGCTCATGCCTACTGCTTCAGTGACTCCATGCAGCCACCTCATTCTCTGTCGTCCCGTTTTTCTTTTGCCCTCAATCTTTCCCAGCATTAGGCTCTTATCCACTGAGTCCTTCCTTCTCATTAGGTAGCCAAAGTATTTCAGTTTCATCTTCAGAATCTGGCCTTCTAAAGAGCAGTCAAGGTTGATCTCCTCTAGGACTGATTTACTTGTTTGCCTTGCAGTCCAAGGGACTCGCAGGAGTCTTCTCCAGCATCAGAGTTCAAAGGCCTCAATTCTTTGGCGCTCAGCCTTTCTTATGACCCAACTTTCACAGCCATACATTGCAACTGGAAAACCATAGCCTTGACTATACGCACTTTTGTTGGCAGGGTTATGTCTCTGCTTTTTAGTACGCTGTCTAGATTTGCCATAGCTTTCCTCCCCAGGAGCAAGCGTCTTTTAATTTATTGGCTGCAATCCCCATCTGCGGTGATCTTGGAGCCCAGGAAAATAAAATCTGTCACTACCTCCATTTCTTCCCCATCTATCTGCCAGGAATTGAAAGGGACGGATGCCATGATCTTAGTTTTCTTAATGTTGAGTTTCAAGCCAACTTTTGCACTCTCCTACTTCACCCGCATCAAGAGGCTTTTTAGTTCCTCTTTGCTTTCTGCCATTTGCTTTCTGCATATCTGAGGTTGTTGATATTTCTCCTGGCAATCTTAATTCCAACTTTTGATTCATTTAGCCCCGCCTTTCTCATGATGTGCTTTGCATATAAGTTAAATAGGCAGGGCAATAGTATACAGCCTTGCCCCTTTGCCACAACAAGGCAGTAATCCATGAAGGGGAATTTAATATTAAAAAACTTAAATTATGAGATTATAACATTATAAAAATTCAAAGAAATAAAAAAATCCAAGATAGTCATTTAATATTGGTTAATAAAAGGCAGAAGGAGGGCTCTCATGGCACCATCCAGCCCCACAATTGCATGGTCCTTTGTGTTCCCCACACAAGGCTGCAGAGCCAAGTTTTGAGCCTTTTATGGAAGGCTAGGAAAGTGGGGACCCACCTCACCTCTGAGGGAAGGATTTCCATAATGCAGGGACAGCGGTATGGAAAGCAACTAAAGTTCCAGAATTATGTGTGAGGTCTGAATGTTCTTTAGGTTGCTGTTTTTTTAAAAAAAACCACACACCATAATTGCCTTTTATACCGTAGAAATAGTGATTAAGCATGAAAGCATGAGTCTACTGTGCCAAAGCATGGGTCTACTGTGCCAGAGGCCCAGGCTCTGCATAGATAATTAAGATAGAGGGAAAGGGAAGAATGGCTTTGAGGAAGCTGAGAAGAGGAAATTAAGATATAACTGGGTGGAACATGGGGAGGACACTTGATTAAGATAGAAAGGAACAAACTGAATTGTATTAAATAACATCAACATTTTTTAAACAGGCTCCATTACTTCAGCTCTTCAGTACTTCAGTTATTGCATTAATATTAATCTAGCCCCGCATTAAAAATATTCTTAATATTGTCTCCCTGACAGAGGCCATGATTCCCAGGATAGGCTCTATCCTCAGATTTGTCCTTCCATCTGAACTTCTTAATCACTCTATCTCAGAACTTTCTTCTTGCTGGAGCATCATCTGGAGGGAGGTGCCTTACATTGCCTTTGTCACTCTCCAATCATCACAGTACGTTGCAAAAATGAAGACAGATATCACCAAATCCAGTAAGCTCAGTAGGGATCACAGTTGGTGCATTACACTTAACTGCATGGCTTCCTGTCATAGCCCCCACTTGAAAATTCATTGGCAGCTACTGATCAAGGAGAATTCTGCTATTGCAGATCTTCTTTCCAAAGAGTGCAATATTCAAAATGAGTTGATTCTGAAATCCAATCTCTTAGTTACCAAACACTAACTTTATCTGGATTTAATTGCAGATTAACTTCCCACATCCAGTACATTACTGAATTTATGCAGCATTCAAGAGTACAAGCTGAATGGCGAGAAGGAGTAGAGCTGTGTGCAATCTGTGATACTGCAGATTCAGTTCAGAAGAGGTAGTTCAGGACGAGTGAGAGCGTAAACATTTAACCTGTTTACAAATCATTAAAACTATCATTTTATAGATGACATGGCTGTTGCTAAGAGGCTTTTGCTGCAGCCATGCAATCCTGGAAATAGGTGCAACTCCTATAATGAATCACAGCAGGTGCTGTGTTCCAAGGTACCCTTTCCAAACCCAATCAAAACAGTCCATATTCCTACTGTGTACAGCTATGGCCCTACTCCAAAAGAACCTTCCTCAGCAGTTTCGTATAGATACAAATCAGCAGGTGAGATGAGGAAGAAGGAATCCTGTGGAGATATTATTACTTCATCACTCTGGATATCAAACAGTAATCTTCCAATATCATTTTATGGATTTAACAGTGTGTCTATAATCTCAATGTGCCAGAGAGTTCAAATGAATATTCTGATAACACTTTCTGGTATCAAGTGTTTGAGGAAGAGCAGTAGGCCCATATTCTCTCCATACTGTTTTTATCATAGGCCATCCACTAAAGAAAACAAAGCAATTTCTCTACCATATCCCAGTTGAAAACCCAACTGAAATGGTCAGATAATTACTATCATCAAGATTGTGTGAAGCTTCTTTAGCCACTGTTTCTTTTTGAAATTCTAAATATCACAGGATCGTGAAAGATGAACAGTCTCTCTCCACCATCCAGTCAGAGCTGAAAAAGCTTGGATGAGAAGAGAAATGTCTTGAAAGAAAAACAAAAAAGTCCAGTTGTCTCCTGAAAAGCACCTTTGGGACAACCATGACCTGGATGACTAAGAATCTCCATAGACATCCTGTCTCCAAAACAGATCAGACTGAGTGGAGAAACCGGACTGAAATATTTTGTTGAAGTCTGCCTTTTGAACATTAGCTGCAAGGGACTTCTAATATACCTATCAGTCAGGGGCGGGTTTTAAAACCCGTCGCTACCGGTTCGCTCGTGGGTGCGGATGCGCAGAAGCGTCCAGGCAGGTGGGCGGAGTCTCCTGCCACTGCCGCTACCAGTTCGCCCAATCTGGGGCGAACCGGTAGCAACTCACCACTGCTATCAGTGGGTGAAGAAAATGTCCAACAAAAGGAGAGATTAAAGATATGAAAATACAGGTATTCTTTGATTTACAACCACAACTGAGACCAGAATTTCCAGTGCTAAGCAATGGTTGTTCAGTGAATAACTAAGTGAGGCACACCCAATTTTATGACATCTTTTGCCATACTTTTAAGTGAATCATTGCAATTGTTAAGTGACTAAATGCAATTTTAAGAATATCTATCTTTTGCCTTTGATCTTTTTGTGGGAAGCTGGCTGAGAAGGGTGCCAATAGAATCACATGATCTTGGGATGCTACAACTGCTGTAAATACATGTTGGTTGCCAAGGGCTTCAATTTTGATCATGTGACCATGGGGATGCTGCAATAGGTGTAAGTATGAAGACTGATAAGTCACTTTCTTCAGTGCTGTTGTAACTTGCTAAATAAATGGCTGTAAATCAATGACTACCTGTAGAATGAAGCATCTTGCATTAGCCTGAATTCCAGAAGCTTGATGATGAAGAGGCAAATGAAACAGATATTAATTACACAGTGATAAAAGTACTAGTATTTTCATATATCTTGGATCAATAATCAAGATTAATAATAGGAAATTCTAGTCTTGTAGGAGGCACACTCCAGTCAAACTCCATTATTTGTGATGTCTTTGCAATAATGATTCATATACTGCAGTATGCTTTAAACATTCTATGGAGCCAAAAGGTAAATTCTTAGCACTCTTATAGAGAAGCAAAGTCTGCTGAAATCATAAGATAGGTTTCAAAGTAAATATATTTACAAATGAACGCAATTTGTATACAGGACAAACCAATATGCTTTATATAATTGTTTTTGCATTAGCCCAATCTGACTGTCACTAAACATCATAGTACAGAGCAAAGTCAAGAAATGTAGAACTCACAGGCACCAGAGTTCCTTCAGTTGTTTTCCTTGATGTTTGTAAACTAGCACATTGCAAATTAAACCACCACCTTCCAGCATCAACTTTATTTCCAATAACAGCTTTAGTTTTCAAATAGATTTCATAGGTCTTGTTTAATGTTTGGGAGTTTGGAAGTAGAACCATATACCCGGAGTAGGGGGGAACTAAGACAAAGGCATTGTAAATTGATCTCTTGTTTTTGGCTACTTGAAATCTACATAAGAGGTTAATTGTAATAGAAAAAGTTAAGCTAGCACCTTTTGATACAAGATAGTATATAGGGTTGATAAAAACACAGAACAGTAGAAATAAAAGCTTGGGAAGCTCAAAGTACATTCTGATTATTGTTTTTTCTCCCCTATTAAAGAATGTTGTCTCTACAGCACTGTGACCAACTGAAGCCTTATATCAATATTATACTTAACTCCACCCTCCTTGGAAGTACAGATTTCTAAAGAACAGGAAATTGCAAAGCACTACATCTCCAGAAATAGTTTGTATATACCTATTAAAGAATCCTTGTTTTATTTTTAAGTTTAATGAGAAGTTGAGATATTAAGATTCTTCCTTAGAATTCATCCTCGATGTTTTCTAATTGTGTCCTCTATCTATATCAGTCTTAAATACATGACTGATTGATCTTTGAGCACTTTTTTATTTAAGCTTTTGGTAAGTATTTTGTGATTGACCATGCACACTACAGCTATTATTTTGCCCAAGTACTCGTAACATGTTCAGAAAATTTTAAAACATCAATAAGCCCAAAAACAAACATGTTTCCAAGAACTAACCACTCTCCAAATTTTTTTCAAATTCCCTTTTCAGGATGAGAGGTTGTATTAAATAGTATAGGCCATCATATGGGATAACTAAAAGGGAAGGGGGAGGCAATGAAATATTGGGCAACGTAACTCCTCACGTAATTGCTACAAGTCTGTAACTTATGAGAACACAAGGAAATGAAGTGCTGAACATATAGACTATTTATTTATTTAAAACAGTTATATAGCAACCTAGCTCTATTAGTTTTGTGTACATAAGAGAGACCTGTAAGCACCAAATTAATATTGGCTGCTGAATCCCTAATTCGTTTTACAATCATATAGGCTCAATTTATATCTGTTCATGGTTTTCCTCATGAAAAATTATGATTTAAATTATTAAACAAATACTTAAAGGAAAATCATGACAGAAAATATCTAATGTTTAAAGATTCTGAAAACTGAAAGCACCTCTAACTTCAGCATTTGTCATTAAATTAATTTAAGCACAGGTTTCTTCAAATTTGTTCTTGATGTTAATGATGAAGACAAATACATCCAAGAAAATGAAAAATAGTGCATTTAATATAAACATACAATATGCTTGGCTGTTACTGAATCTTGGCTGTTACTGAATCTGATCCCTAAGATGAGTCCCCCTCCAACTGCCTGAGAATTGAAACTTTTGAAATAAAGAATATGTGTGATATACAACTTTATTTCTTATGTTTACGATAAGGCTTTTGTAGTCAAGAGGTATAGTTAGTTGAGAAAACTTTTCCCCTGCTATTTTGGCAATGGCTGTACAACTCTGTCCTCCCAGCTATTGGTGTAAAATATTCAAAAGTATGGTCTGCAGACTCAGCCTGAGTGACGGAGAGAACACATGCTATATTAAATGATCCCGACATATTTTACTCAAACAAAACTAATCTAACAGCTGTTGTATACTTTTGTTTACATGTTATATGTCAAATCTTATTGTCCCCAAGGTACTTATGAGAGAAGCTTTAGCAATCATTCTCTTAAATACTGATGCCTATCCGAATTTGGATTTTTCCACTATTGAACAGAATGACAAGCACATGATTGCTGTACTTAAAGCAATCTTTCACAGCTGCCTTGCTTCTTCAGTGATCCCATTAAATTGACGGCAGATGCCTGTGGGGTCTGCAGTGTTACATACTACTTCACAAGATGCTGATTTACACAATTCCATTGAATGGTACATGACTTTATTGGGAACGAAACATTTCTTTGGTCATTTTATACTCTACCTGAGTAAATTTAATTTAGATACTCATTCTTCATCCTTCAGAAAGAGCTCACGCTTATGTTAATTGTTTAGAAGTTTTTGAACTCTGATGTGCAAATGGTTAGCAGGCACGAAATCTCTTCATTTCTAAAATGCATCATGAGTCATGTCTTTTCTAAAACTGAGTGAAGTTGCTGTCCATTAAATATGCTGGCACATCTTCTGCTTGAGCAAGTGGACCAAAATGGTGTGAATTGTTAATGCCTTACTGCTTTGGTTCACGGCTTGTGATTGATCATTTGTAACTATATCTACTCCTTGTTCCATGAAATCAAGTATGGAGTAATGGGTTCATCAGATTTTTAGGTTAAATTGAGAGTGAAGAGGTACTGTGTGTAGGAATAAGAGTTGCCATGTTCAGGGCTGGCCTTCTAACAGCATGGATTCTAAAGACGATATTCAAAACCACTTCACTCATCATACGCTTACTGATTCTGAATAGGTCCTATTTGCAGAGGACATTTGGTAGTTTTCCAATAGACTTTTTGCTTCTTTCCTACTTTTATCACTTAACCTATTTTCTATATTAAAAAGTCTAAAGAGGTTAAAGTAGAAAATAAACATATTACAATATATGTTAAAAACAGAAATAGCTTTTAACTGTATGATCCAATTCTCTTTTGCTCTTAGTGTAAGCCATGCGGATAGATAACTCAAAAAAAGACAAAGACAATCCAGCATTACAATTTAAACATGACTACAACCTTTTCACTATGATTTAAACTTCAAATTAGTAAAACTAGTTATGTTTACGTTTAGTATTTTTCATAGGTTAGAACTTGATTAGTTACTACTGCATGTTAGCTGACTATGCAAAGTGTTAAGAATCACAGAACAGAAAAACAAAAACTTGGAACACAATAGATTTTAGTCAAGAAACAATAAAACATTTAAAATCCTACTGATTATAGTAAGAAGTTGTACAGTTTTGTATATAGTAAAGCTACTGAAATTAAGTGGACAAAAACATGCCAAATATTTCACGAAACCTATCCTATTTATAACCTGGAGATTTGAAAGTGTATATAAACTATTTACTACTTTACAAATTATACTATTTGCTTTAGAAACTATTATACCTACTTTATAACAATAACTACCCCACTTAGACTTTTTAAATGAAAGTATGAATGAAAAATACTACTTAGCTTCTCCTCTGGATGCCCTGGTAAACTAATCTAAGAGAATAACTGAATCAAATTTTAAGTGAGAACATAAGTTACAATGGAAGAATGCACATATTAAGGTTTAGATAATGTGAATTCAGATTATGTGAGCTAAAGTGAAAATGCAGAAACCTATTCTGGAAAAAGCAGTAGCCAACCAACTTTCTCTGCCCAATCATCTCTTTCTCAGCAATCAATTCACATTTTATATTAAGATATTCAGTTTTCACTTATTTGGGGGGGGGGATTCTTTCCCACAATAGATTTTCTAAGAATATGTTGTAATTCTGCAGAATTTTAAATTCTTCCAGTTTCACTTATTCCTACCTTTGCTTTGGTATATATGATAAGGGTTTTGGCTAGAGTATTGGCAGCACAGAGATTTCGGAAACCAAGACCTTAATGATCAAGCAGTGTGAACAGCAAAATACTGAAACATAAGTTGATGACCTATTGGTGCTACTGGTGGCTATAAATTGTTTGAAAATAAACAAGTTAGCATATTTTATTTAATATATTTTTGAAAATTCAAAAATATGGATACTGATTTGTATCCTATATTTTTTCCAAAAGATAGGCAGAAAACCCCAGGCAACTACTGTAGATGTCAAATGACTTCTATTTGAAGTCAGGCAAGGAGAAAAAAAGAAGACACAATATAGTCAATAGATAAATGGTTGTTTGCTATTAAAGTTGGTGCATTCCTAAACTGTACTATGGCAGAGAAAACTAATAACCATCAACACTTTTGAGCTAACATCAAAAACGTCATCAAAAAAGGACAACAAAGAATGTTCTTTCTGCACCAACTCAGAAAGCTCAAACTGCCCATGGAGCTGCTGATCCAGTTCTACAGAGGAATTACTGAGTCTATCATCTGCACCTCTAACATAACATAGTAACAGAGTTGGAAGGGACCTTGGAGGTCTTCTAGTCCAACCCCCTGCCAAGGCAGGAAACCCTACACCATTTCAGACAAATGGCTATCCAATATTTTCTTAAAAATTTCCAGTGTTGGAGCATTCACAACTTCTGCAGGCAAGTTGTTCCGCTTATTGATTGTTCTAACTGTCAGGAAATTTCTCCTTAGTTCTAAGTTGCTTCTCTCCTTGATTAGTTTCCACCCATTGCTTCTTGTTCTACCCTCAGGTGCTTTGAAGAATAGTTTGACTCCCTCTTCTTTGTGGCAACCCCTGTCATGTCCCACTCCTCCGCTGACGGCCGGGTCAGGGAAATCCGAATCAGGCGTGCCTCTGCAGCTCTGCCAAAGTCCTAGCAAAGTCCTCAGGGCAGGCAGGAGACCAGAAAGTGACTTCAGCAAGGTATGTTTAGACTTTGCCTGACTCAGAGAATGCCAGAAAGCAGGTCCTTTATATAGGCCATGGGGTGTGGCTCCATGACTCAGCACTTATCCAGGCCTGCCCCTCCCTTCCTTCTGTTGCCTCCGTCTATCAAGTCTTCTGATGCGAGGGTCACTCCAGTCTGCAGCTGTTGGCAATTGACCTCCCTCAGGCTCACATGCTGTGGAGGAGGGGGAGGGGTCTAGTTGCTCCATTTGCCTGGGCATGGAGCCAGAGCTGGAGATACTTCCTCCTCTTCAGCCTGTCTGGGCATGGAGCCAGGGCTGGGGCCGGGAGGCATACTAGGACATTCCTCCGTGTTCGGAAGCAGATAAGAAGGCCCCGGCTGTAGTGAGATCGGACGAGACACAACAACCCCTGAGACATTGGAACACTGCTATCATGTCTCCCCTAGTCCTTCTTTTCATTAAACTAGACATATCGAGTTCCTGCAACCATTCTTCATATGTTTTAGCCTCCAGTCCCCTAATCATCTTTGTTGCTCTTCTCTGCACTTTTTATAACTGTCCGGTTTGGTTCTGCAACCCAACAAGACAGACACAGACTTCAGAGGATAATTAGAACTGCAGAAAAAACAGTGGCTACCAACCTGCCTTCCATTGAGGACTGTATACTGCACAAATCAAAAAGAGGGCTGTGAAAATATTTACAGACCCCTCATATCCTGGACATAAACTGTTTCAACTCCTACCCTCAAAACAACGCTATAGAGCACTGCACACCAGAACAACTATACACAAGAACAGTTTTTTCCCGAATGCCATCACTCTGCTAAACAAATAATTCCCTCAACACTGTCAAGCTATTTACTAAGTCTGCACTACTATTAATCTTCTCATTGTTCCCATCACCCATTTCCTTCCACTTTATGACTGTAACTTTGTTGCTTGTATCCTTACGATTTATACTGATATTGTTTCCTGATTGCTTAATTGTAGCCTATGACTATCATTAAGTGTTGTATCATTAAGTGTTAAATTTGTACCTATGACTATCATTATGTGTTGTAAGTATTGTACCTTGATGAACGTATCTTTTCTTTTATGTTCACTGAGAGCATATGCACCAAAGCAAATTCCTTGTGTATCCAATCACACTTGGCCAATAAAAATTCTATTCTATTCTATTCTATTCTATTCTATTCTATTCTATTCTATTCTATTCTATTCTATTCTATTCTATTCTAATAGAAATAGCACTTAGACTTATATATCATTTCACAGTGCTTTACATCTCTCTCTGAGCAGTTTAGAGTCAGCATATTGCCCCCAAGAATCCGGATCCTCATTTTACTGACCTTAGAAAGATGGCTGAGTCAACCTGGAGAAGGTCAAAACTGAACTCCTGGCTGTTAGCAGAATTAACCTGCCGTACTGCATTCTAACCACTGCACCATCACACAGTTTATTATTTGGGAGAGGGAGGAAGGAATCAGGCAAGATGAGAGAGGGAAAAAATGGTAAGGGTAATACAAAAAACAATAAACTCACTGAAAGGTGGTACAATCCCAAAAGATGTACCTGCTACAACATTAAAACTGGAACACAGGAGCATTCAGGCATGTATAAAGTGGCAGTCTTCCTGCCATATGTTACAGTTACTATAGAGCAGGGTTGATTTCATTGAGGGCTGCATCAAGGTTGTGTTTGAGCTTGTGGGGGCATGGCCAGGGGGGCGCATGGCCAGCATGATATCACTTGTGTTGGGGGCGCCTGTGGTGACCTGAGTACTCTGCCAATGAAAACGGGCTCCCAAGCTCCATTTTTGACTGCGACAGCCTCCTGCAACCCTCTGCCAGTGAAAACAGAGCCTGGGGGGCTCCGCGCAGCCCTCGCGAGCTCCATTTTTGCTAGCAGAGGCACCATGGGCCACTCCTTCACTATTTCCAGGGCTGCACCGAGGGCCAGATCTAAGCACTCCGTGGGCCAGATCCGGCCTCGGGGCCTTGAGTTTGACAGCCCTGCTATAGAGTGAATTCTGATAAGGACTTCTGCATAGGCCAAACCCCTATGCTCAAAGACCAAAATGAAGAATGTGAGATTCTTTTAACCTAGATAATATCTGACAATTATCCACAGATTTTACTGCTGTTTTAGTTACATTAACTTTATTTGATGACCTCTTCTAACTGATTATGTAAAATATAAAGTTCTTCAGCCCTCCTTTGCCATATCTCACTCTCCATAATCCTTAAATCTTTGATCTTACACTCTGCTACCATCAATCTTCTCTACCTTCATAGATGATATTTGTGTGTCATTAATTACATGTAATTGCATGTATTTCCCATCTGCAATAGAAAAGTTTTTGACTATAGCATATTGCATGAGGTTGCTATGTTCAGGATAATTATGTTTTTTGGAAATTCATCTTCTTTCAATATTTCCTCTCAGAAAACCTCCTGACAAATGTAAACAAAGCCATGCTGTGTGAACAGGAAATTATTTTATTCTTAAATTGATATTCTTTTTGAGAACAGAGGTTTAAGTTATTTTTGTTCGTTTACAAATGAATGATTTTGAGATGGGGCTCAATATGTGGAAATAAAAGACTTTCAGCTATTGGTCAGCTTGGCAGCAATTAGACTGAACACTGACAGAGATGTTCCCTGAAAATTTCAAATTTGCAAAAAGATTTACAAGCCCACGATCAAATTGTAGTCCTAACTTTAACACAAAGGTATAAAAAAATATTTAATCTTTTTTTAGGGAATAGTCTGTAACCCAGGAAAGTCTCATAAAACAGAATCATAACCTGTATATAACCTATCTATCTGACTGAAAATAAATAAATACATGAAAACTAGTTCTAATAATTCCCTACGAAAGGATAGAGCATAACAATTACTTCCTCATTCAGTAAGAGAAACAAGGGAAGACTATGAAGAGCCCATTCCTCTGGAATTCATTGATCAGTTTCAATCTTTCCTTCAGCTCTTTAAGAGACTACCACATCAATGCATAACTGGCTCCACTGTCAGATTTACTGTAGCCCATGATTTCATACCCTGATTTATGGGATTATTGCTTCCTTGGGTTTCTTCTATGAAATATTTTAAAGTATTTCAAGGATGGTGTTATATCTCCTGGTCTTCTCTTCTCATGGCTAAAACATTCCCTGGTCCTTCAGCTTCTCTTTAATTTAATTCTACTCTTTCAATTTTTTGTTGTTGTGTGTCCTTTTCTTAGCCTCTTTCAAGTTGTCTAAATTTTTCTTAAAGTTAACAGTCTGAGGCCCAGAATTGAACATAATACTTGAGTATTAATTCCTTGAAAAGAAAGTGCAGCTTTATGAGGAAATTTCAGCATTCTGAAGGCTCAGGGAACCATGTGTAGGAAGCATTTGATGGAGAAGCTGGGTTCAAAGGCAGCAAAAAGAAATCAACAAAGGATCGAAAAGGAGACAGCAATGGCACTTAGTCGCTTCTGCTTTGGCTGTGATGGCTGGGCACAAAAAAGCAAAAGGCATGGAACAAAGAGAGAAGGCATCTGTGTGTTTGAAAACTTCCTGGTGCTTGCTGGGCAGGCTGAAACTTCCCAGGGAGTGGCAAGCAGTTTCAGTACCACGCAATTCTCGGGCTGCGTGCTGCTCCACAAAGCATGGATGGGCAGGGATAGGTGGTTAGGAGGAGTTGAAGCACCTCTGTGGTATACTGTGGGCGGGCTGCCAAGCACTTGAATTTTGATCACATGACTGTGGATGCACTTCAATGGCCATAACTTTGTGCACAGAACTTAAGTCAATTTTTTAGCACTGCGTATCAGTTGCTGAATTGAATGGTCATAAGTCAAGGACAAGTTTTGAAGTTGTTCTAGTACCCTAATCTGTGCTACTGGCAGACAGTGTTTTTCACAAGCCAACAGGTTTACTCAATTTATCTATGTACGTATTATGTATGTATGTATGTATGTATGTATGTATATAAATGTTCTGTTTCCCTCCCCCCAATATTCCCAGCAAAGAGTCAGTCAGAGGCCTCCTTTTCTCCTTTTATTTACATAGATATATGTCCTGGCCACGTCTACCCACGGGCCTGCCAATTTTCTGGAGATAACGAGGAAATTATAGATAAGGCCAGAATTACTCACGAATATATTCTTCCCTCCATTGATACAGTTTGCCCGCGCAAATTCATTGCTTTGTCCAAGACAAAAAACCAGGAAGTCCCGCCTCCTATTTATAGTCTCTGCAGATGTCACTGCATGACAATTATGACTTGGCTTTATCCCAACGCTGCTTCTGCTGCGCACGCCGGTCACGTCTGCGCAGTCTTGCATCACTCCAAAACTGTTCTTGGGGTGTTGCCAAATCAGAAGAAGGCTCCAGAGAATCAGGCCTTGCCGGCCCCTCCTCCTCCCTTTGAGTGGGTGCCAGGGAGGGAAAGGGCTCAAGAGAAGCAGCGCTTGCCAGGTCTTCTCCATCACTTTCTGAATCATCCGAGTCCAGGAGTCCGGGTCCAGGAACCTGGGTCACAACAATATGTATGTATGTTTGTATGTGTGTATGTATTGTTTGAACTGCCCATCTCCCTCAGATTTTTTTATTCAGTTCTTCGTTGTCTGAATTAAAGTATTCCATAACATTTTCATTATTTTTTATAACTGTCTTTTAATATTCAGTTTCATTACATCTTCAACGTTGTACAGAGGTCCATTTTCCTGTCTCCTGTTTGACTTCAAATGCTTCTTTACTCTCTTTTCTTTTTTTCCTGCAAAGGCCTAAGAACTGTATCCAAATTCCCATGATACAGAATAACTTCTACTCCTTATTTTGGTTGTCACTCTCATCCAGTGAGCTTATATCTTTGATTTTCTTCTTCAAGAAGATCAGTTTCTTCTCTGTCAGTTCCTGTTCTAATCCTTTGATCTAACACATATCTTCTCCTATGAATTGAAATGTTTCCAATTACAGCTCCAATCCTTCAAACTCTTTCTTCAAATGTTGATATGAGCATGTCACAAATATATGTCGTCTTTTTCTCAGGTAGATAAATATACTAGAAGCATTGTAGATGGCAATCGCAAAGTGACATTTATTCATTTTCACTTCAATTTTTTAAATCAACAATAGTGACTCTCTTCATCAATTCTTATAATAGTTAAATGCTCTCAGACCTCTTAGAGGACATTTGTTAAGAATATTTGTATTAAATAATCCTACCAAACTTTACTGACACACTTTTGCTAACTATTTATATTTGTTCATTTAATAAAACATGAAAATCATCTATTTTATCTGTCTAGCTACATTTTTGTGCTTGGAAAAACATCTCCCTCTGTCTCTTACATATAAACACACACATGCACACACAGAGACACCCAAGCTCTATTGGCACTGTTATGTATTTGAATTCTTGGAGGGAAATTTGGGCGGGAAAAAGCATGTTTCTAATTAGCTGGTGCCTCAGCCCAAATGCTATATAAGGAAGACTGTTCTCCTGTTCCAGTTGCTGGGTTCTCACAATAAACTTAAGAGCTGTTGTTACTGCAGTCCTGTCTCCTGCCTCCTTATTTCACGAACTCAACAGGCACCTTTAACATGAGATATTTATTTGACAAATCACTAACAGGTTCAGTTGGGCATATGTAAAGCATAATCTAGGAATTTAACCCTATTATACTGATACTATTGCCAAATTAACTTTTATGAGAAATCCAATAATACACTTGTTTTGTGGGTGCTTAATTTTGCTGTAATGATCTAGACCAGGGGTGTCAAACTCGCAACGTCATGTTGTCATCAGGGGATGTATTGTGACTTTTTCCCCCTTCGCTAAAACAGGGGTAGGCATGGCCAGCAAGTGATGCAACTGGCCCCCGGGCCGCAAGTTAGACACCCCAATCTAGACCATTTGAGGAGGTTTTTTTCTTCTTTCAACCAAATACAGTTACTATACAAGTTGTCCTTACCTGTGTACAGCCAAATAAAGGTACTCTGATCTGGTCATTGAATAAATAATATGATTTGATTGACATGAAAACTTCAGTTGAAATCATAGGCTACACTGCCCCCCAATAAAGCTACAAGACTTTATTTATTTGGCAAACATTTATTCATACATGGACTGGTTACTTTATTTCATACATACTACTGTGCTGTTGTTTGTTATTTTATAATAGCAAATGATGCAATTCTTACCATTTAGGAGATCTTCCATTTTTTCACCATGCATATTGTATATATACTTTGCTGGTGAAATAAGGTTCAGCCGCATAGTACAAATATCTAAAAACTTAAAAGAAAATCAAAATCAGAATCATTAATATTTAAATATTATTTTTTTTTAGAATGAAACATAAATATATTTAGCTGTTAATGATATCTCAGCCATTTAGGATCATTTTCAGTAAACCTGAAGATTCACAATATTCTTCCAATCCATTTTTAGCATTATTATAAATAATACAAATATATTCATTTATAACAGAGCAAAAAGCTGATTGCCTGAATAATAGAATAACAGGAAAAATATGCTAGCATCTATAAAATATCTAGCAACAAAATAAGGAAAGTTGACTTCCAATATTCCATTTTATATTATTTATTTACTTGTTTTAGGCAAATGATAAACAAAGAAGAAGAAGAAGAAGAAGAAGAAGAAGAAGAAGAAGAAGAAGAAGAAGAAGAAGAAGAAGAAGAAGAAGAAGAAGAAGAAGAAGAAGAAGAAGAAGAAGAAGAAGAAGAAGAAGAAGAAGAAGAAGAAGAGGAGGAGGAGGAGGAGGAGGAGGAGGAGGAGGAGGAGGAGGAGGAGGAGGAGGAGGAGGGGGGGGGGAAGGAATACAGGATTTCATGCTTTTATGGCTGATTAAAACATTTTTTCCAGAATGGAAACAAAATTCTAATAGAGGAGAAAATATGTAGCTTATGCTTGAACTATGGTGTCCTTGGTGATCCCTGAGCTTGGTTGTTTGATTGCAGACATTTCATTACCCAACTAGGTAACAACATCAGCATTAGTGAGTGTGGAGTTTGCTCCTTTTTAATTTACTAGCTTGTCCTGCCAGTGTTGGCAGGGGTCATTTTTTCCTTGACAGTTTCTTGATTAGGGCATTATTTTCTGCCAGATAGTTTCTAAGGTATCACCTAAGCTAAGGCCTCTGCTTGGGATCATAAGAATGGTGATCCCATGGATATTCGTTTGGATGGGATATAGGAAAATAGGGCAGTAAAGTTTACTTGGATGTAATGCAGACAATTATGTCACAGACCAGAGGAACATAGAAACAGAATTAATTCATAGCACAAACCATAATGCAACACCTAGAAATTACAGCATGCCAACACATACAACCCAAAGTATGAATCTAGTATGTGGACAAAGATACTTTTAAAGTAATAAAAAAGGAACAACTAGAGAAGACACATGAAGGAATCAAGAAGTTTAAAGGAATATAATTCACAAGTGAAGAAGAAAATATCAACACACCATCCTTCCTGTATTTCAGCAATAACAGAAAAGAAGGCAAATTAGAAACAAAAAAATATCAAAAAAAACCCTACCCAAACTAACCAAGTGCTCCATTACCAAAGTAACAACCCAACCTTCCACAGCAGGAGCTGTATAAGAACATTATTCAGATGAATTGAAACACACTACAACAACCCGGAACATCACAAAAAGAAAACAGACAGCCTGTTCAACATAGGCAGACAAGTAGCAGAACAAATCTTTGAACACCAACTAGCCCTCAGAAGAAACAATGAAAATTGCTTAATCTCACAACATATGGACAAAATCAATCGCAATTTCAATTGGCATCTTACCACCAAGCCAAATCCAAAAATACTAAGGAATTCCTGGAAGCTGGACATTCAGACAAATCAACCATCAATAGACACCTAGAAATAAACCATATTTACACACCATTCAAAAGAAACAACAAAAAGCTGAGAAGAAAACAAGACCAGAACATATCTCCTCCAGCAACCAACACCCACATAAGCAGAGACACCAGATAATTAAGTGAAAATAATACTTAATCAATGAACTACCAAGGAGAAAACTGCATCTTGCCAACAGGGCAAGCTATTGTATATGAACAGGGAGCAAAGCCCATACTCAGTCGTATTGATGATGTTACCTAATTCGGTAATGAAAAATATGCAAACATAACAAAGAGAGAACTTGGAACTCATTACCTGACTCCATAGTCTCTACTCAAAATCCCAAAATCTTCAACCAAAAACTATCTACTATTGACCTCACCCCATTCCTAAGAGGACTATAAGGGGCGTGCATAAGAGCACAATAGTGCCTACCGTTCCTGTCCTATTGTTCCCTTCATTATATCAAATTAATATAGTTGATGCATATTTTTTACATATATGTATATATATATATATATATATATATATATATATATATATATATATATATATATATATATATATATATATATATATATCTTCTTCAAGACATGTTGTTTTATCTATGACAATTGTTTTGTATACTGTTGTGACAAAAAGAAATAAAAAAAAAAGAGTACCAAGGATTCCACAGAAACCTTGGATTGTATGGAGGGATTTAAGGAAATCAAAGACTGAATCCAAGGTGGAGCTTTTCCCTCTATTTTGTCTTTTGAAATGCAGATCACTTTCATGATTTTGGTCAGTCACTTCCTTTTATCTTACTCAATACAACTTTTGCGTTATTTGAACTATAGAATGTATATCTATCTATCTATCTATCTATCTATCTATCTATCTATCTATCTATCTATCTATTATTTCATTTTGTCACAACAGTATACACAAACATCAACATAAGAAAATCAACACATTATAAAAGAAAAAAATATATATATAAGCAAAAGTATGCAACAACCATGTTAATTTGTTATAACGAAAGGGAACAATAGGACAGGAACGGTAGGCACATTTGTGCTCTTATGCACGCCCCTTATTGTCCTCTTAGGAATGGGGCGAGGTCAATAGTAGACAGTTTTTGGTTGAAGATTTTGGGATTTTGAGTAGAGACTATAGTCTGGTAATGAGTTTCAAGCGTTAACAACTCTGTTACAGAAGTCATATTTTCTGCAATCAAGTTTGAAGCGGTTGACATTAAGTTTGAATCTATTGTTTGCTCTTGTATTATTGCGATTGAAGCTGAAGTAGTCTTTTACAGGAAGGATATTGCAATAGATGATTCTGTGTATTAAACACAGGTCATGTCGAAGTCGGCGGAGTTTTAAGTTTTCTAATCTCAGGATTTCAAGTCTGGTGGCATAAGGTATTTTGTTGTTTTCGGAGGAGCGAAGAACTCTTCTAGTAAAATGTTTCTGGACGCGTTCGATTGTATTAATGTCAGAGATGTGGTATGGGTTCCAGACAGATAAGCTGTATTCAAGAATATTCTTGGAATGGCATATTTATTTTTGATATTGGAATTTCATCTCATTTTACAATCAATTAAAATCATTATGTAAAGGCCCAATAGCATCAAAGAACAGATCTACAGTTTCTGGTGGTTCTGATAACAAAAGTCCAGGGCATCAGTTCTAAAGTATTGTTTAGTACAGTACTGGTTTAAGAAAAACAGTGATGCTTTTGTCAATCCAAATACAGTTAAAGGAATATAAAACATATCAGGAAATAGGATCACTATACTGGAATTACCATATACGGTATTTTTTGGAGTATAAGACACACCTTTCCCCCCCCAAAAAAAGAGGGTGAAAAATCTGTGTGCATCTTATACTCCGAATGTAGCCCCACCCAGCTTCTCAAATGGAGGTTTCATAGGCTGAAAAAAGCATCAGAAACAAAGCTTCAAAAAAGAAGCCCCCAAACAGAGCTTCAGGAAAAAAAGCCCCCAAACAGAGTTTGAGAGGCTTTTTTTCTGAAGCTCTGTTTCGGACTCTTTCAGAGGCAGAAAAAAAAAAGCAAAAAAAAAAAAAAAAGCAAGGTACAGAGCTTACAACCAAGGAACCTGTTGCTAAAATTCACCTCTGGGAATAGCTGATTGGGGGTATTCCAGGAGGCCCATCCACCTGCCAATCAGCTTTTTTCTTATTTTCCTCCCCAAAAACTAAAGTGCATCTTATACTCAGGTGTGTCTTATACTCCGAAAAATATGGTACCCTACACTCACAAATAAACTCACAAAAAATTTTAAGTGCAAAAATAAACTGCAAAAATTGGGTTTGGCTTATCCACGGATGGGCTTATATGTATATATATATGGTAATTCTTTTTAAACTACCCATATATCCTATATAAATTCACAAATAAGCCATCGATAGATAAAGTGACAGTTAAAGGAGAATATTTCTAGCTCAGGGTTGAAATGAAGGGTCCTTGGTGCTCTCTGAGCTTATTTGTTTTCTTGCAGACGTTTCGTTACCTTAATTAAGTAACAACATCAGTGCTAGTAAGGAGTACTGTTTGCTTAAAATGACATTTGAATGTTTAACCAAATACCATTAAATTTGTGGATCACCCATGGATGGGACAATTGTGAAAATTAAAACATACAAACATTTTTTGGATCACCTTATCTGCAGGTGGCATACATGATTAAAAATCCAAGAGTAGGCCTATCCGTGGATAAGTTTATTCATGAGTATATATGGCATCATAATTACTGTAACCCCCCCCCCATCCTTCAGCCCTGAATGGAGATAATACTGCTCTATTTTTGGGACTGATCTTTTAGGCAAGTGTATAATAAAAATAGCTATTATCTGCATGGTTTGGAAACAGCATTTTTAAATATTTTAGAACTGATCAATTTTTTTAAAGAAAAGAGTTAGAAATTTCTTAACCTATTCTTTTTACTTTTACCTTTGGGGGGGGAGAGGGTTTTGCAAAATATAGACATTGTTACCCAATCTCAGCTACCTCAAATTCTAAAATTCTGAATTATCATTTCAATAAGTTTGATATTTTATATGAAATTATAGGAAACACTGCTCAACATGAAACAAACAAATGTGCAAATATCACTCCCATCTTCATACTGGGTATGTTCATTATTGCTATGTCCATTCATTAACTGAAAACACTTTGAAACAGAAAAAGACCTTTTTCTATAAAACTATAAAAATTTTAATTTACTTGCTTCAAACACCATTTATTAACCTTCTATGTCCCTTTCTTTTCATGTCCAATTCTGTAATGCTCAACTTCTTCAGATTTTCTTTTTCTTCTTCCAAAATTTAAATATGAATTCTAAAGCAAACTTAAATGCTTACAAAAATCTCAGTAGGTCAATTCTAGTTCTCCACATACAAATGTAAATGGAATTGCATGAGCTCGAGTCTCTATCCCAAATCTAAACCCAAAAAATTGGATTTAATGATACAGTAAAGCATCAAAACAAAACATAACAATGCATAATGGAATCTATTCAATTATCTATGGGAGGTGTACCTACAATTTTGTTGTAACCTCCACAGCTGAATTATCTCTACTGTAATCACATATCTAAATGGACCAATTACAAATAATAAAACAAAAGGGAAAACTTTCTTTGTAAACTTGGATTTTGCCATGCCACATCTTAATATACCTTTTCAATTTGGTTTGGAGATGCTGCTATTTCATAACCATCCTGTCCCATGCAGTTCTTAAACACCAAAAGTCTGATCATGGGTTTTTCTATAAGTTTCTTCATACGTTTGGAAAGTACAGGCTCAGCTTTTCTTCTCTTGACATCTCTAGGAAAAATGAGACCATTCAGTGTCCAAGTTGCATTCTTCATTAACAACAGATGGTCTGGAAGAAAAGAAGTAAAGTAAATATTTAGTTTCAGAATTAAAAGCGAACATATCATGCTCCCTTTCGCCTATTACCTTAATAACACACTGGCTGCTATCCACATAAAAGCTGATATTTTTGGAAATACGACCCCATCTTTCCGCAAACCGTGACATAAGCTGTAGCAAGCTGTCTCTATTGATAGCCTGCATAAATCATCATTCCTGAAGGGAACAGATGTTCAGGGTATGAAAGAGTAATACCACAATTTAGTCATAATTAAAATTCACCTTAGCATGCCTCTGTAGCTGATCAGAAAGCAACATTTTACTTCTCATCTGCAAAACACTTTTCTTCACCTTTGCTTCATAAAATCAAAGATGCTTGTTTCTGAGCCTTGAGCTACATTTGCCTAGATTTATACTGCTCATAAAGTCTCATACAAATGATCTATTTAACAGCTGGTTTCCTAATTCTTCTCCTAAAATAATGACCCCATGCATAATATCTTAGTAGAAAAACTCAAATTTGAAAGGGTAAATACCTGATAATTTTTGTCTGCTACCTTGGCTATCAATCTATTTTTTGCAAGATTAGGAAGATAGAAATTAAGTATTTGTTACCAAGGAAAAACGTTCATTTTTATAAGCTATTGTTTTATTTGTAAGAGTTATTTCGGACTTATAAATAAAATCAATCAGTCTTCACAAAAACTACATGTGCCTTCAACCTGCACACTTCTAACATCACTATAACAGCATGGTTCTGGATGGAGTTGCACTACCCCACAGACCTGATGCATAATCTGGGTGTCCTCCTGGACTGTCAGCTCCTGCTCAAAGAGAAGGTGGCAGCCATGGCTAGGAAGGTCTTTGCACACCTTTGGGTGGCATGCCAGTTGCATCCATACCTGAACTGGGAGGTCTTGCTCTCAGTAATTCATGCTTTAATAACTTCCAGGTTAGACTACTGTAATATCCCATACATGGGGATGTCCCTGAAGATCATTTGGAAACTCCGACTGGTGCAGAATGAGGCCATGCAAGTAGCAAATGATGCCACATATATGGCACATATAATACAACTCTTGTGTGAGCTGCGCTGATTACCAGTATGTTTCACAGATGCAGTTCACAGTGCTGGTGGTTACTGTAAAGCCCTACATGACTTGGGACAAGGGTTTCTGAGGGATCACCTTTTTCAAGAGTATCTATCTGTCCAAGCAGGTAAAGCAGAATGGGCATGATGCAACTTCCATCACCAAAGAACATCAGCTAGCAGAGATCAGAAGACAAGCTTTTTCTACAGTGGTCCCTGCTCTATAAAACATCCTCCCTTTGAGATCAGAATGGTCCCAGCCCTGATAGCCTTTTGTAAGGCTCTGAAAACCTGGCTATGTTCCAAGCCTGATGTGCTGAATGTGTCAAGGGCCCAACTACATGCCTATATTGCTAACTAGCCAAATATCTTGCTCCTATGTATATTTAATTTGGATGTTTACTAAAAACAGTAAAACCAATAAAAACACTAAAACGTCCATATTAGATATACATATATTAAAATAATTTTTAATATTTTTAATATTAAAAATATGTTGAATATTTTAAACTATATTTTTTTAAATGTAAGGCACCCAGAGTTACTGGTTGAATTAGGCAGACACGGAAATTGTACAAACAAATAAATAAATCCCAACTTCACACCCTGTTGGATGGTATATATTAGTAACTTCTGGAAAAGATTAAACCTGGCCTGTTTCATGACACACAATCAAAAACCTCCTCATTTGTAATTGGAAATGAGATCAAAGAAATGCAGAGCATAACCATGTCACCTAACAGTCCTGGGTAGAGTCCTGGTAGAGAACGATTGCATACTTACAAACTAAAAGAGACATGAATGAAGACAAATATACATGTCTCAGGAGAATGTTGTAGGACCCAATCTGAATCAGTCGCTGGGACCAGACCTTTAGTCCTCCAGGCTTTCGGACTCACACTGGTGCCCACCCACAGGGAACCCCTCTCTCTCTCTCTCTCTCTCTCTCTCTCTCTCTCTCTCTCTCTCTTTCTTTCTTTCTTTCTTTCTTTCTTTCTTTCCTCTCCTTCTCTTTGGAGACAAAGAAGATCCCTAAGGATGGCCTCCAGCACAGGTCTGAAAGCTTGGAAAACTAAAACTCTGGTTCCGGTAACCAACTCAGATTGGATCCTGCTACACTGGAAAAGGAATGAAGAAGCAGTAGGAAAAAAACAAACTCAAGCACCAAGTTTTAACTTTAAAAAACAATTTGATAAATACCATCTATAAATAATTTGGGGAAAATAAAACAATAGATTAATAAACTCAGTCGGTTAGATGCCATAGAAAATCTAAAATAAAACAAATTAAAATCTGAAAGAAATGTGTATTCTTATCACAAATTTTATAAGTTTATTTACCTCAAACCAGGCCATTCTAATAAGAAGCTGGATTTCTTAAAATGTTCATTAAATAAAACCATACAATGAAAAATATACTCAGCATACTTCTGCATGCTGAGAAGAGATAGTATGTAATAAAATAAAATTACTATACTGCATCTGAATGACCCAAACATTTCACTTTGCTAGATAGATCTGACATTTTCCTTCCATTCTGAGTTTAAGTAGCACTTGAAAAAACATTATAATAGGATTTTTATATTGAGATCATTATTTAAAGTACATTCATTTATTATATTTTATTTTGCTTTTCTCTAACACCTCAATACAGTTTATATCAGGATCTCTTTGAATTTTATCCCAAACAACAACCCTAGATGGTAGACTGGATTGAGAGAGAATGATTGATCCAAAGTCAACCAGCAAAGTCATCTGAGCTTGGAATTTGACTGACTCTCTTCAACCTAACACTTCAGTAACTATAGGATTCCCATACTGGATAACATAACTAATAACAATAAGGAAGGATATTTGCAGCTCAGGGTTGAAATGAGGGGTCCTTGGTGCTCTCTGAGCTTGGTTGTTTTCTTGCAGATGTTTCATAACCCAAACAAGATAACATCTTCAATGCTAGTGATGATGTTACCTAGTTTGGATAATGAAATGTGTTCAAGAAAACAACCAAGCTCAGAGAGCTCCAAGGACCTCTCATAACTAGTAAGTTTTATGTAAATGGAATCCAAGTGCACACTGGTACATCTTTTTTTTAAAATGTAAACCTGATCACAAAATCAATTTCACTGGAAGATTAGAACTATACAATATTGATAAATTCTTGCATGTTTTGCCAAAATCATGTCTTTTATTCTACAGATAGGCATCCTCCCTGTTATTCCAAATGTGCTGGAGGAAGAAAAAATATACAGCTTTGAATTGTATGTATGTATGTATGTGTATATATATGTAGGTCTTGGCATTTTCGGGTCTTTTCCCATGTAAGGTTGAAAGTATCTTGGTGACATTTTTGCTCAAGAAGCACGAAGCCGAAGACACCAGCCTGAAGATGATGAGTGAGACCTCATCGAAACGTCGCCAAGATACTCTCAACCTTACACGGGAAAAGACCCAAAAATGCCAAGACCTACATACCTATACCCATGAAAACCTATATATGTATGTGTGTGTGTGTGTGTGTGTGTGTGTGTGTATATATATTCCACATCTGACAGCAACGCTTCTTGCTCAAATATTGTATTTTATTTCAGACCTTTTTCCTAACGAATTTTATTATTTTGAGCTCAGACAGACTTATTCCTTGGTTGTTTTTCTCAGGTCCTAACTGTTGCAGGGGAGATGTAGAGAATTGGAGATAACCTTGGAAAAGAAATTTAGCAAAAGGTGAGTTAAACCTGGGAAAAGAAGAGAATATCAGAAAGTTAAAATGGCTCTGTCATAATTCTCTTTGATATAAGAGGGAGAGAAATAAATAGTCAAGCTTTCAAGATTTTGTTACTCTAACCTATGTCAATAGAGTTGTACTACTTCTTATGAACTCTATTTCTTGACCTAGTCCATCTCGAAGGATTGACAAGAGATCTGAAAACAATGACTCTATACCAGGTTTCAGAAATACTGTTAGTTTTTTAAATGCTACAATTTATTTCTGTCTTTCCTTTTTCTTATTTGGTTGCTTTTTACAATAATGTCATATTTCAAATATTGCTTTGAATATTATTTAGAAAATCTGAATGATAAATAAATGAATAATCTCAATAGCTAGTTGCAGCCACACCTCATATCGAAGGAGGCTCATCAGTGAATAACAATTCTTGATACTTAGTTCATTTTCTTGGGTTATTTTGGCAGAAGACATCCCAATATGGATCAAATAAATTAGAACTTTTGCTGCAGACAAGAGAAAAGCATTAAACACAACTGTTGACTAACAGTTCTCAAGTCTAAATACATAGAGATTTTATTCATCCTTATTGCTTTAAATGTGAAGGGGTTTCCCCCTAATCATTCCACGTTTTATGTGGCAATTGGTGGCCTTGAAGTGTCTTCATCTTTTTAGATTCAAGCATTAGACAAAGTATCTTTAGTTTTATGTTTTTTTCCTAAAAGTGTCAAAGACAAGAGCCAAATCCCTGAATAAGTACCTGACAGGCAGTATTAAAAACAATAAACTGAAATTAAATCAAAATTAATTATTAAAGTATAAAATGATTTGTCCCCCATCGGCAGATACCAACCAAAAATACTCCCAGAAATCTCTCCCAAGCACTTAAACATGCATGCATGCTCCAATCATCAGAAAGAACAAACAAGAAGCCCCAGGAAACAGAATGGGAAGGGGTAGCTGCACTAGAAAGACAGGAAAATAAAGGTAGGAAACAAAACTGGAAGTAGATGATCCAAGGGGAAGACTAACAGAACAGGATGGGAATAAAAATACAGAGAAATCATAATCAGATATTACAATAATGGTTGATTTTTTTAAAAAGTAGTAACCTTTCCTCAGCAATCATTGATTTTCAAAAACACCCATTTGTCCCCTGCCTATTCACTTCTTTTCAACAATGTCTTTATTTTCTCTGTAAATGTAAATTTTCTGCATGCGGACGCACGCACACGCGCGCACACCCACACACTCCAGGTAATTATTTGAAGAAAAATATTTTCCTACTGGAACCCAGTCCCTGCCACTTTTCCAATAAAGAAGAGGGATCTCAATGTGTAGTATCTGAACAAGACCTCAGTTAAAATGGCTACACAGGCATAAACAGAGAGAGTTAATGACAGTCACTATACAATGGAAACCACTCAAAAAGCAGTTAACATATAGAAAATATGTTTTTAGTATGAGTAGCAACTGAACTGAAATCAAAATGTTAAAACTGAAGAAGAAACTGGCCTATGACATTTCTGTGCAATATTCTTGAATATTTAGAAATTCAGCCTTGGTTCAGCTATTTACTAAGAAATTGTTTGGATTTTTTCCTTCAGAATTTTAGGTTTGTAAAATAAAACTGATAGTATGGAATAATATGTCTCCTTTATTTATCTAAAAGGAACATCATTAAGTAAATGCTATCAGTTAATTGTAACAAGATTTTTTAAAATGTATTTTTGCAGTGTTGTGAGAATGAAAATATTGGAAGCAGAAAGTTTAGAAAATTCATGTTGATCATTTACTAACTTTTGAAATCCTAAAGAAACAGTTTCAAATATTACACAATAAAAATAAAAAATGAAGCAGCCATGGTATATAACAAAAGATCAAGAAGGAAATTAGACTAATAAGCAAATCTGAAAGCTTAATTGGCAGAAAGCTTTGACTGATATGCAGATAAATAAGTGACAAAACATATAAAAGAACAATGAAAAAGAGAAGAGCAATTGCAGTGGTATGACAAAAGTATTAACAATGGCTCAAATTCCACACAACTCCATTTTTGTTGTCGAGGAAAAAATTCTAATAGCAACTTGTCATACATTTCCTTCAAACTGAGGTAATCACAGTGGGGCAACTGTGAACCAGGAGTCAATTTCAAAATAGAATAACAGCCATCATTTGAAACACTTTTTCCCATCGTAATATACCAAGGAAGCAAAAATAGAAAAAATATGTAAACAGTTACATTAATAAATCTGAAAATAATTTTGCCACCTTTATAAATTGCTATGATAATACCCTAAATAAGATAACATATGGTTAACTGTTGCTAGAATGAACAATATGATAGCCATTTAGTTGAGCAATGTTTAAATTTTATTTTAAAAAATATAATTGCATTAGCTGACTTAAAACCAAACATTGTTGTTTTTCTAAGACATGGAATAATTCTTTAGGAAATCCTAATCTGAGGTTCAAATCCAGGGAAAGTAGGCATGAAATCTATTCAGTGGGGAAAAATCACTGATGCTTACATTCTATTTAATATTCTTATCCAATGATATGGAACAACATTAGTGGCTCTTTAAAAGAAAGCTCAAAAATCCTGGGAAAGATTATGACCATGGAAAAAAGCCTCATATTGCCAGTATCTTGCTTGTTAACTACTAGATGCTGCTGGAAGGGAGGTTGGTAGAAAATGGAAAACAGTAGAAGAAGCAAATATTATTGAATGTCTTGCATAATTTAAAATTAACACATACAGTAAAGAACCAAAAGGACACCTATTATTTTCATAGGTGCATAAATTAGCATAAATTATGATATAATTTTTAAAAAATATTTTAAAAACATATTTAATCAAGATATCATTTGTTATTAGATATTCAGTTTCCAATGAACATTTGAAAAATGAAAAATGGTTAAGCTTCCTATGTTCTCATCAACATGAATGAGATGAACATTTATTGCCATTCACTAGATTGGGACAATAGCAAGCATAAATTCTGAATTCCACCAATTTCAAAAATATAGGTTCCTTTCAAGCAGAGACTTGCCTTCAGGGCAATGCTCCCTCCTCCTAGTTTAAAGAAATTAATTTTAATTGTGACTAATACTAAGCAGGGTTTCCTATAATATAGGATATAACCATGACGTTTGAAGCTACATAAATAGGTAGTTCCACAATGTTATTTGCAGTCAGACAAACATCATCTCACACAAGACACCTGAATAAAAACATCCCATCTCTTGTAATCCAGGACAAACAAATTCCCTTTGCTACTTTCAGGAGGAAGGAAGACAAAAACAAAAGGGATGCTTATAATTCTGATTAAGCTGACTGAGACTGATTTCCACACTTCCTGAGGTAAGATATAAACTACAGTACCTAAGTACAAAAAGTACATCAATAGTGATTGTAGAAGGAAGACCTACTTAAAGCAGTTGAGAATTGCATAGTCTTTGTTATATATACTCATGATAAGATATGAAAAGCCAGTTTGTTCATGTCAGGCTATTTCTATGAGGTGAGCAACAGTCCTCTGAAATTTACTTTCCAAAACCATGAAAAATGTACATAGTTTCAAATCATGATTAAGAGATTAAGATGCAGTCAGCATCTTAATGCATTCCTTCTCTCATCAAGCAAAACTGAAAAGCTTTACCAATTATAGGAAGAGAGTGGATGGCAATTTATTTTTAGCATTCATGGTTTTTTTATTATATAACAAAGTCTTCTGAAGAAATAGAAGATAGATCAAAGTCTTGGGCACAGGTTAATATGATTCAAATGTAAACAAAAGAATGAAGCTAATTAAAGAAGTTGATAGCATAGAAAACATAACACAAGTACTTCTATCCAGTGAAGTACATAATAATAATATAGTGCAGGCACGCCTTGTGGTATAATAAAACAAAGTGGCAAGAACATATTGGATAGAGTTAATATAATTTCCTAACTTGTTTTTGATATATAAATATGTCTAAACCATATAGTATAAAATTGCCGATTTTCTTATAAAGAATTACTGTTTTATATTTGTGTTTAGGCTTTGATAATTTTTTCTGCATAGTGAATATTCTTACGATCAATGCATGATTACTTCATTAGCCACAAGCATTTACTTTTTTAAAAAAAATCTTTATTTGCAGCTAAAACACATGTCTATTTCTCTTTCTGCTTACTCAGACTTTATTACAACCATGCTAATGAAATATCGCTCAGAATTAATCTAATGAACCATGTTTCCTGATCAATATTAAATAGAATAGAATAAAATAGAAGAGAAGAGAAGAGAAGAGAATTTTTTATTGGCCAAGTGTGATTGGACACAGAAGGAATTTGTCTTGATGCATATGCTCTCAGTGTACATAAAAGAAAAGATACCTTCATCAAAGCATAGTGAAGTAATATTTATGCTTGCATATTATTTAAACATATAAATATTTTCTATTGACAATTAAAAATGTCAATTGAAATGTCCAAGTTTGTTTTCAGCAAACAAGTAAATATCAGCATTTCTACTCACTTCCACAAACATACTTGCTTTAAAGATGAGATTTTATATTCAATAGAAACTGTAGGTTGCATTTTTCAACTACTTATATCTCATTTGAATAATATTTTAAACTTTCCTTCTATAAAAACTGCTTTTGAGTGTTCATGAACCTTCATAAAATATATGATGATATATTTCTCCTTAAGAAGTTTTCCTCCTGGCTAGCAAAAGTAACACACACAATATAATAAAGTTGTTATGAAGAATGGACTTGCTTTTATATTAATTGTAGCCAAATTATACTTTTTTTGCAATATTGGTATAATAGTTAGTTAAAATTCAATGTACATTCTTCAGAATGACTAGAGTAATAGTCTTGTTAAAATTGCATATAAATGTGTGTTTTTGTGTGTGTATAGATGGATGACACTATTGACATCATTTATAGAAAGTTTTCCACTACATTGTGAAGAATACACAATCCTATTAAATGAATAAATCAGCCTGGAAAACCTAAGGGATGATTTTGGTCCATCTTCAATGTTAATCAGTGACTTTTTTATAATAATACTTACTCTTGCAGAGGCCTCTTAATAATGGACACTCAATATACTGTGCTGTGCCCAACCTCACCTACTCTTTCTTTTCTCAAAAGACAAGGCACATCTGCCACCTGCTCTACTCTGAGTCCCAGAAACAACTGTCGAGCAGCAAAAAGATTGATTATCAGTCAAATAGTATTCCAGTGCACCAGATTTTGGTAGGTTAAGCTTGCTGATCCAGCAAGAGTTGGTGTGAAATTTTCAGCAATGTGTGCCAATATTTTGGTGCGAAAGGAACAGCAGTGCATGTCATGATGAAACACAGCCAAAAGATGCAGACAAAGCAGAGAAGTTTTTGTTGAATGCAAACGAAGCAGAGACCAAGAAAGAACAAAATGTTTCTTGGATTTGGAAATCTCAGTGGCCGATAACATATTAGGAAAGTTCCACATTGTTCAAAAAATACTACACTATTCTACTGCTTATTTATAAAAAGGATGGCAATATTACATTCTGCTGAACTTAAGGTATAATACAAAGGAAATACTGATTATTATGATAAATACAAAGATAATTCATTAGATGAATTTTAAAAATGAGAAAGAATATCTGCTTAATTTGCATCTTCTTATTGAGTTAACGTATTAAAACACATTCGGTGGATTATTTGGATTCTATTCAGGAAAACTGTCACATCATCTATAATATGACACTGCATGAATAATTCATGAGCAATCGACTACTTATTACAGACATAATATCTTCAAAAATACTAAAGATACATGGATATATTGTATTGCTCACCAAATAGATTTAAATTAAATATTTCAATCATTCTAAACATAGTAAACACAAGGTTTTGTTTTGTTTAACAAAGTTTTATTAAGGATGTCAGGAATGTTCATTTTGGGATATCTTTTCTGCCTATTTTGAAGCATAATTTGCTGCTTGCGTGGTATTCAATTTCTTTAAAATAGACTCAATATTTTTCCCCATTAGAGATTTTTAGCATTCAGTATAAAAGTTTTAAGAAAAAGAAGTTTAATAATATGCTTTATCAATATTAAATAATTAAATAATATGTTTTATCAATATTAAACATAATCTATTACAGAAAGCCTGAAAAAATATAATGAAAACTACTTGTACCTCAGCTAAAAAATTGGACTTACCTTCTAAAAATATTATGCAAATACAAATTAATTCAACTGCAGTATTTTCAATTACAAGTCATTATAATTCTTTATTTTATTAATAGTATGATATTAAAATTTTTGCTTTTCTCATTCCAGTTTATCATGGAGCTTTAATTTGACTAATGGTTTTGTTTCTTAACATTTTAAATCCCAACTATGTGCTATAATTTCATACCAGTTTCTAACATTATACAGCATTTTGTATTGAAATTTTCTAATCATTCAATCCAGCAGAACACAGCTCAAATTAAAAACTATGTGGCAATTGTATGGTATATTATTCTACATTTTATTCTTGAATTTCCCAGAAAACCTATTACAAGAATTACCTAATTACAAGAGACAATGGCTTCAGATACTAAATATTTCTTTTAATGCTTTAAATTTCAAAATGCAATGGTAGCTACACAAATAAATTTATATATAAATTAAGGCTGAATATTACACATTCCTGTCTAAAACATCTGATAATTATTTTAATGCTTTGTCTTAATAAAGGTCAAATGACTAAATTAATAAAGCACTCACACTCTGAATTATTATTTTTGCTGGTGTAATAAGCTTAATGAATTGTGTCTGTAAGATGTCAGTGAAACTAAATAGTAAATTCAATAATCTCTGATTTAATTTATTATATTTTCACCATTTAACCTCCTGCAGGCTCCCTAATGTCTATTCAAATCTATATTAAATTAAGCACCAATGCTAATGAAGGGCAATGAACGTGGCTGTCAGTAGATTTTTCTTTCATTAAGCACATTATCCTCTTACTGAGCTGTAAATGAGTAAACATTAGTTTTGTTAAACCATGCAAAAAGACAGGATGAAAATCATTTTTAATTGCACCCCTTAATCCATTGACTGTGGCATTTTTTTACCTTTGATTTTTTTGAATGGATTTGAAAAGGGCTCTCCAGTTGAAATATAAACGTCAGCATCATGGGGTATGTCTATAGCACTCAGGACTTCAGTGCCGTCTGCCAAGAAGATTCGTCGGGCAGCCATGTTCAGCTTCAGCTTTTCAGTGCATTCCTCCAGCAGCTAAATGAACAGAATAAGGTAAGAAAAATTAAGAACAGAAATAGATTTCTGTAGTTTGCTACTAATCAAGAATCCAAACTTGGAAACTAGTGTTTCTGTTACCTCCCGAAATATACAATATGTAGAGTCAATTGGCAAGCAAGCTGTCAATGGTACTATTGTCACCATTGTATGAACCATGAAGAGAGATTTCACATTCTACATTACTTAGGTGGCTTGTTGTTGTTGTTTTTTTCGTATATGTTAAATTTAATATAAAGAAAAATCACAGTGTTTACACTAATGGCTGTGAACTGTTTCATTTCAAAATAAATAAAATCCTTATCTTTTTTGAATTTGAGAAGCATATCCAAATAAATAATAGAGATACTTACCAATTTAATGGAAGGTGGCACAGTAACTTTGGCAAATATATTTATTTCACCATTTTTGTAAGCAGTTACTCTAAGTATCTGAGGTTTCTGTTTAAAAATCTGGGATATCTCAGAGGCCTTCCCGGTAAAGTACAGTTTTGAGGAAGGAAATTGTTGACATCTGTTGCAAAATAATTCCAATTCAATTGAATAAGAAAGTAACTAGAACATACCATGTATCTATTCTAAAATTACATTTAGTTAATAATGGTCTTTCTTAATTATTGTTTGGCTTATTACTTTTACATTTTAGACAAAGTTCAAGGTGACAAGTATTCTTCTAAGTTTATAGAAAATTATGAACTATTGTCTCACATTTAATTGGCATGTAAGATCTAGAGATTCAAATTTAAAATTGCAATTGTCAATTTTTGAATTTGTCTTTATTAAAACTATCTGAATTCAGGATGCCATTGATTTTTATCTTAATTTTTGTTATAATTACTGTTGAAACAGAAACAAATTTTCATTTCCGCATTTATAATATTGTAATGATTCATTTAAAATCTGTTAAAATTGAACAGTTATAGTCTTATTACTACCATATGGATCTGAAAATAAATTTATCTTCAGTAGCATTTGTAACTGATCTAACTGTTCATAGGATTGCATTCTTAAGCAACATTATTCAAAAATACAGCTAAATGCCCAGTATTCATATAATTCATATATTTTAAGTTATTTAAAAGAACAAGCAAACAAAAATGATTAGATAAAAGTCTTTTTGCGTAGATTTGGCATTAATGAAAGTTTGTTATTAGGCAAGCTTAGAAAGTAAATGTATTCTTCTTATTCCTTCAAATTAATTTGCTGATTGCAAATAACATTTTGTACAATGCCAAGGCACTTAAGTACTCACTGTTTTAAATTTAAAATATAACAATAGTATCTCTTCGATTTTGTGATACTTGCAAGCACTGTTGACACTTCAATAATTTCTCTCTGAAACTAATATTTGTGGAAGGCTAACTAGATCTGCTTTCAAGGGGGTTTATGGATTTTTTATATATATTAGGAGCAGAGGGTAATAATAATAGCAATACAGCAATACTGTTACACTTTATAACAAGGCAATGCTACTATTCATTTTATGGAAACAGATTTTTACATTAATATCACAGGGGGAAAATCGAATAAATGTAGCTGAAATATATTCAGACGACATAGAAATGTTCATTATGTAAAGCTTATTCCACTTCTACATGGTGACCATATTCCAGTTCTTCCAATGTATCTTCTATCCCTTCTCCTCTTCCATCTTAACCTACCCACTCCATTTTCTGCACGTGATGCATTTTAATGAGAGGAAAAAATTATATGGACTGCACGGAGGGAGAGTTGTATAGCATTCATTAGATATGTGTTATAGAATAATTAAATTGTCATATTTGGCTCTTATTGGTGTCAAAATTAGTTTATACATAGTAATTTAAAAGAGAATATATTTTTTTTTCACTCCTGTGAAACCTTCCTATACAATATATTTGTGACATTGAAACAGCTTTTTAAAAGCCTAAGATAGAAATCCTAAATCCATTTTACAAGAAATTACTTTCAGTGAATTCAGAGTAGCTAACAACTGCTAAGTGAAAATGCTTAGAAATACCCAGTAATATTATTAGATACCAAAAATATAAATACATATTGCACTTTAACTATAATTTTTCCAGTTAAATCACCCTGACTTTTTTGAAAAGCAATAAAATAAGAACAAGCACAGTCGTAACTAAAAGGAACATGGAACAAATTTGATTACCTTAGCTGACCTGATGGAGCACTGATAGGTCTGTTTCTCTTGTATGGCGATGCAAGGTAGAAATTGTTTGTACTATTTGATTTGTAGCTGGCTAGTTTTGATTTTCTGTCATTTTTCTGAACTGGTTTTGTTTGATGTACGGAACCATCTTGAAATCCTGACCTTCTTGATACTACCAATGATTGGGGAGGACTCTTAGGGCCAAGTAGAGACTTTCTTTGCTTTTCTTCTGTTTTTTTAGCTTTCTTTGTAAAGGGCATGATTAATTTTCTGGAAGAAAGAAAAGGTAGTAAAAAACAGATAGCTTGATATCACAGTAGGGTAAAGGTAATACGGAAAAACAGTTACACCCCAAGTTTGAAAATAGTTAAATTAATACAAATAGTCTATCTCACCCCTAGAAGAGGAATATTTTAAAGATCAAGAAATTATAACTTCATTAAAGAGACAAATGCATACAAAACATATTTGAGTTTTCAAGCTAACAGTCTTATAGATATATTTATTCATTTATTTAAATTATTTATATAGATGCACACAATAACAAGTGGGCCAGACCAAGAAATTCATTTGGCCTGTCATCAATTTATCTCTATGGCTTTTTCCCCTGTACGTGTCATACAAGCCCATTCTACATTATGGGCAGTATATAAAGTTAAAACAACAATATAATCATTCAAACACAATGCTTGAAGTCAATATTACAATCCTAATTTATTTTTTAAAAAACACAGCATTTACCAGCAGAGCTCACCTCACTTTTTAACCAAAGGAAAGCTGGGAGAACTGCTTGCCATCTCTTATGGAAGGGATCTGAAATTTGCATTCCTGCCAAATCGATTAGGGCCAGCCAAAATAATGGGAGATAGGCAATTTTGGAAAGAGCTTGGCTCTATATTTTAAAATTATTTATATATTATTATCTATATTTTGGTTTACTATACACTGCCATGAGTCTATTTGGAAACTCGCAATTTTATATAATGTATAAAACCAGACAAACCAATAAAAAGCAATTGTTCTTAAAACAGCTTTGCTGGTTGCCAATCCATTGCTGACCATTACATAAATTGCAGGTTTTATTCTATAGTTTTCAAATTATGGATTGGTCTCCCTGGAGGGAGGAGGGAAGAGAGCTGAAAAGGGGATTCACTGTTTTTTTCCCATTCTGATCAGATTTGCACAAGCATGTGTAAGCATGCTCAAAACCTGCTCTCATATTACTGTAACCTTTGCCTAAGTGAGTCAGCGGTAGAGTAGATAAAATTAGAATAGTTTTGACAGGGGCTTTGCAAGTCCAATACAGAGTTGCACTTATACAAAGATGAGACCTTATGTGATATACAGATTAACATATAATGATTAAAAGTAAGCGATGCATTTATTCCTTGACCAACCCTAACTCAAATGAAATCAATAATTTTATTCATCAGAGGCTATACAAATTCATTTATCATTTTACAAGATTGCCATATTGAGAAGTTTGAGATTCTTGAATGGAAACCTAGGCAGTTTAGGAGCCAAATATTGTATTTGCATATGAATGTGCTTCAGATTCCTTCTGCCTTCTAAGTGACACAGCTGGAGTTTGGATGGGATTTTTAAGTGGCAGTATTCTATTGCTGGAAGTGTTTCATAATGGGAAGAAACCAGACAGATTTTTTTCTCTTTTTGGTGTTAAGTTATTCATTTGTTTGTTTGTTTACTTGTTTATTTACCTAGCTACCTATCATCTTATCCAGGCCTTTAACTTTCAATCTGATATTGGTTCCTATTGTACTTGCATTATTCTCTTTTCTATTTTAAGGCAATATTTTTACATTTTGATAAGTTTTTCCTGAGTATTATATCTGCAATGTGGGTATGCTATATATTTTACTAGGCATCATTACCACAGCCAATGCTCTTTTGTTCTTTTAAGAAATCTATAAAACTTACCAGTTTATTTTGTATCAATCACAGGAAAAGCAAGAAGATTAAAAAAAATAGAACAAGTAAGCCAACCTCACCAATTTTTGAAACTGATATAATCTAAGAGATATACCAATTTCTTATTGCCTCAAAATCCCCAAGAGCTGTTTCGTTATTCCAAGGCACTAGAATTGCTGGAACTAAGGTGGACATTGCTTTTTCACAAGCTAGCAGAAACTCTCTTTCAAAAGCATAAAAAATGAAAGACAAAAATGTGGACATGATAATTATGAAAAGGTGTGCATGATGAGATACATAAATTTCATCCTACTGTCTGCTAGATAGGATAATGAATTCAAAATTACATGGATTAGATTCCAAGGTACTGAAAGAATTAGTGGGGTGATTACAGATTTATTCTTGGTAAACTTTGAGAACTTCTGGACAACTGGTAAGGTCCCAGAAGACTAGAAGAGAGTAAATGCCATCTCTATCTTGAGAAAAGGGAAAAGAAAGACTAAGAAATTATAGCTCTCTCAACAATATCAATAGTAAAGTCTTTTAACAGCTAAACTAAACTTATCTCCCTTGATTAAATTATTAACTTAGAAGATTAGAAGAATGCTATAGATAGTTTAACTGGATTTTTTTCAATATAATAACCCTTTTCATAAAATGATAAAACATGCTGTCGACAGTGTCATTGTCAGATGGACTTACAATTGGTTTATAGACTACATTCAAAAAATGTGTGTTGTTGGTTGCCTTTCAGCTTAAAAAGAAGTATCAAGTTTAATGTCACAAGTTGAATTCTGAGCCCTGCATTGTTCAATCAGTGACTTGTAGAAGGAAGTTCTTGTAGCAGTTGTGGGGACATTTATAAAGTTTTCAAATAATGCAAATTGGGGGTGTATGGCCAATACTTCAGAAACAAGAGAGACGATTCAAAACTTTATAGAGTGCCTTGAGCTAAAAAAACAAATAAAAGGGAATTCAACAGATAGATGTAAAGGTCTGCATCTGGATAAGAAAAATGTAAAGCCTACATACAGAAAGTAGAGGCCCAGTTTAGTACTAACACAGGTGATCTGGTGTTCTTGCTGACCACAAGTTAAACATGAACCAACGATGCAGCTTCTGAGAAACCACATGCTATTTTGAGGTGTTTTAATAGGAGCACAAATCTAAATCACAGGAAATCTAGCAAAGCACTCTACTCTGCCTTGCAGTGATGGGTTTCAAATTTTGTTACTAGCGGTTCTGTGGGTGTGGCTTGGTGGGCATGGAATGGCTTGGTGGGCGTGGCTTGGTGGGCATGACAGGGGAAGGATACAGTAAAATCTCCATTCCCTCTCCACTCCAGAGGAAGGATACTGCAAAATCCCCATTTCCTCCAGATCAGCTGGGATTTGGGAGGCAGAGAATAGATGGGGGCGGAGCCAGTCAGAATTTTTACTACCAGTTCTCCGAACTACTCAAAATTTCCACCGGTTCTCCAGAACTGGTCAGAACCTGCTGAAACCCACCTCTGCTGCTTTGTCAGTCTCCATTTGGAGTATGGGTCCTGATCTGGACACTATCATTCAAAAAGAATAATGGCACAGCTAGCAATATTTTATAGCTTTTTAAATGGTTATTGGTTTTAATCTTTGATTTGATCTGCCCAACGTTGGCTGGAAGATGGGCAGCTATATAAATGTTTGGAAGGCAGGCAGGCAGGCAGGAAGGAAGGAAGGAAGGAGGCTAATCTGTGAGATATCATAGGATAGGGATATGTTTAGCCTCCCCAAAAAACTGTTTATACAATAGCATATTAGAAATATTTGAAAGGTTGTCACAAAGAAGGTATAGACTATTCTCCGTTGCCACAGAGGGCATGACTAAAACTAAATCAAAGCAGGTTCAAGGTAGACATTGCTCAATCTCAAATGCCCTACCTCAATCAGAACTTGCCAACCTCTTTCTTGGGTCTCACCTCAGATTTTAGATGAAAACAATTCTGTGGTATGGCTTATTTTATTCTGTTAATTAAGTTTACTTCATCCCTGAAAAAATAAGTTGCCAAGTTTAAATAAGTTGCCCTGGTCTAAATATTATGGTGGTCAAACTTAAGCAGATGTTTTTGTATTTAGACTTTAATAAGCACTAAAATTACTAATTTCCATTATGGTGCAATTATAACCACTTCCTTTCCCCAAACAAGCCCTATATACTTTTTAAACATTATATATGCTCCATCAATATTTGAGGGACTGCCTTTCCCCATTTACAAAAACCCATCCCCTTTGGGTCTGTCTATTCTGCAATGCTTTCTGGAAGGGGCCAGGAAGAGAGTCCTTTCTGTTTTGGCACCTGCCTTTTGAAACATCATCAACCAAGATATCAGATTGGCCCCAATTCTACGGTATTTTCCTAGGGCTTTAAAGGTGTGGTTTTGAAAACAACATGTCAAAGTATATTCTTTAATTATACTTGAGGAAACTGTACTCACATACTTTTCCATTCCTGTAGCCTCTACATTTAGTAGTTGTGAAGAGCAGGATGAAGATGAAACAAAGTAATTTCTTTCTGAAGTTTCAGACCAGGGAATATAAAATGAGTCATCACTTTCCGTTTCATTGTTTTCCATTTCCTGCTTAATAAATAAGGAAGAAAGAAATCACATTTCAAGTACAAATTTCTCTAAATCAGTAAAACTAAACTGAATTAAGTCAAAGTACTCTTATGTATTACTCCTAGTAAATAAGGTTAGCTTCAACAATCTGTATAATTGTAGCAAATACATAATATAAATTATAGATATTTTAAAACAATCAAGTCCCTGTAGATCATTTTATAGTGATGGGATATTTTGGTGTAAATACAATAACCATCTAATAGGAAAGTCATGAAATGAGAGTCTTAGCACATTCTGAGCCCCAGACCCAAGTACAGAGATGGTTTTAAAGCCTTACGAAAGGCCAATAGAATCAGGCTATTCTAATGTCTAAGGAAAAAAAATTCCACAAACCAGGGTCTATAGCTAGTTGACACTCTTTGGCTGAGAAGATGAGCAGCGTGCCAAATCTGTTGGTTTGAATTGGACAAGTAGAGACTCTTGGGAAAAGGTGGTCTCAAAGGTAACCTGGTCCCAAGCTATGTAGGGCTTTAAAGATGACAATCAGCACCATGAATTCCACCTAGAAATACAGTGATAGTCAATGCAGCTCATGCAGTAGTAGTGTTACACATGTATGCATATGACACCATTTACTAACTATGCAGTTGTATTCTGTACCAGCTGAACTTCCAAATACTGTTTAAGGGCAGTTCCATGTAGGGCATGTTACAGTAATTTAAGTGAGAGTTACAAGGGTGTTTATGACAGTGAACAGAGCCTCCCGATCTAGGAATGGGATGCAACTGGTGTATCACCAAAGGTATGGAAAGGCTCTCCTAGTCACCATTGCCACCTGCTCTTTGAGCAGGAGTCATGAATCTAGAAGGATCCCCAGATTGCACATCAAGCCTGTCTGGGTCAATGTTACCCCATAAATTAACATAAATTTAAAATAAGATAAAGTTTATTAAATACATTTTTTAAAATAACTTAATATAAACATAACATAGTTAATGTAAATCTTAATGTTTAGAGAAACAGTAAGATTCTTAATGTACATAACATAAATTGATTTTTATGGGTTCACATTTTTAAATTAGCACAAGTTGGGAAATTTGCAAAGTAAATATTTAGTAAACTATTTTACTAAAATAGAATAGATAGAATAGAATAGAATCTTTTATTGGCCAAGTGTGATTGGACACACAAGAAATTTGTCTTGGTGCATACGCTCTCAGCGTATATAAAAGAAAAGATACCTTCATCAAGAATCATAAGGTACAAATAATCTGAACTGACAAAATCAAAATATGAAACTATCAAAAGAAAATATCAAAATATATTTTCCCTTTTAAAAAACTGTCAAATACATTTTAAATTCAAAACAGTATAGCAAGAACTGTTATCCTCTGCATAATAGTGGAAGATTATTTTGATAAATTACATAGATAGGACATGTTTATTCAAATGAAATATGTGTTACAATTTGACAACCTGGGGTTTGTATCCAAACTCAGGTATAAGAATAATCCATGTTTTATTTTCAAGCAACAAATCAGACTTTGAAAGAATGGTTCATTGATAGTTTATTCAAAAAGTAGCTTGCTGTTACATTACGATCAAGAATTATAGTTACTTCTTCAAGTGTTTCTATACTATCCCAAGCCACCCATCAAAAATAGTGGAACACATAATAGAAAGCTTCATTCATTTTCATTAAGACCTTTCCATTTGCTCTTAGTCAAAGTCAAAGCAGGGGTGTCAAACTCATGGCTTGTGGCCCAGATGCCTCTTGTGCTGGCCACGCCCACCCCCAGTTTAGCGAAGGAGGAAAAGCCGTGATATGTCAGGTGATGACTACGTGACGCCGCGAGTTTAACACCCCTGACCTAAAAGATTGGCCCAGTGTGAAAATCCTCCCGCAATATTTATTGGGACAATGCAGAAATTATTTGATTCATTAGAGAGGCAAGATTTTGAACTCTGTAAATGACTGAGGTGGTTTAATCAGATGCAAAGCAAAAAATGGACAAAATAAAGATTGTCTTTTCATTGTCTATCATGGGAAAATTAAGAAGAGCTACTAACTTCTTCAACATCAGAATATGTTCAGGAATATTAGACTATTGTGAGTGATATTGCACTTAAATTCCAAAAAAAATAAGAATCTGTGGTTCAAATTATGTTCTTAAGATCTATTGATTTTTTAAAATTAAATTTAGGCAAGAAAAACCAAATGCACAGGTATAGTATAGGTGGTACCTGGCTCAATAGTAACTGCAAGAGGGATGTTGGAGTCCTGATGGACAATCACTTAAATATGAGCCAGCAGTGTGTTGCAGCCGCCAAAAAAACCCAACTTAGTCCTAGGCTGCATTAAGACAGGAATAGAATCAAGATGATTTGAAATGTTAATATCACTTTATAATGCCTTGGTAAGAACAAACTTGGAATATTACATACAGTTTTGGTTGCCATGATATAAAAAGATACCGAGATTCTAGAAAGAGTGCAGAGAAGAGTAACAAAGATGCTTAGGGGACTGGAGACTAAAACATATGAAGAATGGTTGCAGGAATTGGGTATACCTGCTTTAATAAAAAGAAGAACGAGGGATGACATGACAGAAGTGTTTCAATATCTAAGGGGCTGCCAGAAAGAAGAGGGAGTCAATCTCTTCTCCAAGGCACTTGAAGGTAGTAATGTAATGAATGGAAACTAATCAAGGAGGGAACCAACCTAGAACTAAAGAGAAATTTCCTGACAATTAGAACAATTAACCAGTGGAACAATTTGCATCCAGAAGTTGTGGGTGCTCCAACACTGGAGATGTAACAGTAACAGAGTTGGAAGGGACCTTGGAGGTCATCTAGTCCAACCCCCTGCTCACACAGGAAACCTATACTACGGATTCGAATCGCCGAACTGCCAGACCTAAGAAGAGATTCAGAACATTTGTCTGAAATGTTACAGAGTTTCCTGTTTGAGCAGGAAGTTGGATTAGAAGACCTCCAAGTTCTCTTCCAACTTTATTATTCTGTTATTTTGTTAAATTGAAATAAATATTTGCCTTTCTTTGTTTTGGAGAATTTGATTTCTGAAATTTACAGAAACATTTTCCTATGGTGAGGAATATCTAAGACTGATAGGTTACTTTGTACAAGGTGGAATAATAATCACAATATCCTTTCCTGAATGTGATAATACTGGTGCTAGGGGTATAAATATATGCATAATATTGTCTTCTCAGCTATCTAAAGCAGCTCACAAAACATTACCATATAATTTCTAGGATAAGGGATAAGATAAAACTGAGGTGAAAGACTTATAAAGTAATTTCTGTCTCATATTAGCTTTGCCTTCTATGATTGGGATAATTAATACTGGCATGTCTGATTTCAGGGAAGAATTGTTAGCCACAGAATCAATATTTCCCTGCGTCCCCTGTACATACTGGTGTTTTACATGAACAAAGATTTTTCCACCTTATTTTTGACATAGCTACTATAGTGCTACCCTATAATTTCAGAACAATGGATCTGCTTAAAGAAACTTACGATCACAATTGATTCAGATTGACAATTTCATTCAACTAAATGAAAACAGATTTTGGTTTATTCTAGTCTGCCTCAGAAGTGGGTTTTGCTATATCAAATACACAATCAAAGGTTATTCTTTTGAAAGAATCCAGAATTTGCTTCCAGGTTTTTCCTAAATTAGACAAATTTAGAGAAAAATAGCATACATAAGATACTATCCACTGGTTCATATATTACATTATTTATGAAGTGACATTTCTTTCAAATAAACCTATTGTTTCTTTCAAATAAACCTATTGTGTAGTGAAGATAGTGGTGCCTCTGCCTCTGTTCCTAAATTTCATACTTTCTAGTATCTTTATGGAAACTTTAGGTCATGCCATTAATATTGCCTTGTTGTCAAATCCATTCATGGTTAAATATCTTAAAGGAGATATTTCTCATTAAACACCCAATTCATGATTACAAAGCTACCATGATTATTTCCAAATAATTTTTTTCCAAATACTCTTCTAAAGTTCCTCCCTCTTTGTAAAGATGGCATCTAGTGATTGTTATTTTCACAGAGTTGATAGCCTAGAGTTTTAAGATGATGAGATTGACAGGTGAATGTAGATCACTCTGTATATTTACAATGTTTTGATTGAACCCAAACCTGATTTCCTTAAGTAATGATAGACATTTTAATTTGGATGGGACTAATTTCAGGCCAGTAGTTAAACAAACTGGTGATTCTGGAGGCCTAGGTTGTGTCAACTGCAGCAACCATAGGTGAAGTAGCTGTAGAATTCTGTTGGTTGGAGGAAATATGGTTGCAAATAAACATTGAGACCAAGTAGTAGCTATCATTATTAGTGGAACAGCCAATCAGGAAAGAAATGAAATGAAGTCTGGAGGTCTTGAGTAAGAATTTGTCCTGGACTCCCAGCCCTTCACAATGAATTTGCACTGACATCCAGCTCTTCATCTGTGTGGCTCAATCTGGTTTCCAGGTTACTGTTGGAGTCTCCTCATTTTCTGTTTGAAATTACTTCAACTTCCAAACTCTAGGTTGGCTAGGTTGAAGAACATTCAGGAAATTCATGACAACCATGGATTTGACACAAATAATATTAAGGTGAAAAAATATAAGCAATAACATGACAGACCTCACCTTTGACACAGAGCAGATTTGCAGTGATCAGGATATGGAAGATCTATCTACAGCCCTTTGCTGTTATTATATCCCTTTCTAATCCAGATGAGACTGTCTCTATTAACTCTATATAATAGATAAATTAACATTCTCTTCTATGTGACTTACAGTTTGGGATAGATTTGGGAAGATGTGTGGGCAGTTTCTCACTAATTTTGTTGACTTTTTGGCCAGCTGCTCTTGGCAACATGAGATGACACTTAATGCAACTGCTCCTAAGTGATCCCTGTCGTGGCCAGCTTTGACTTAGAGGAGTCTGACAGAGAGAAGCCTGCTCTGGAAGAACCAGGTGGACTCCAGCCTGAGGAAACTTTGAGCACTCAAAACATCTGAGGCTCATTTATCCAGTAGTCACCAAGAGAAGCTTCAATCACTGCCCAAAGATGAGGAACTGAAGCTGGAGCTCAGAGTCCCAGAGGACCCCAGAATTGTGTACCAGATCAACCAGAAGGGTGTACTTCATCTATATTCAAAGTTGCGAACTCTGGGGGTGGGGAGGGACAAATACCCACAACCAGTCTGTTTTGCTAGGGATGGATCATAATCATTTCTCCCCATACAGGTCCTTACAGTTTCCAAGCTCTGAAGAAGCACTTGAACAATATCACTTGCCCAACATGTATAATTGTATTTCATCAATCTATTACTTTAAAAGAGCACATTTTTGGAAGAGACTACTGTTGTGTTGGAAGAGATTTATGAGAAAGAAAGAGATGATGATAATAATAATAATAATAATAACAATAATAATAGTAATGATAATAATAGTAATAATAGCAACAACAACAACAGAGTCGGAAAGGACCTTGGAGGCCTTCTAGTCCAACCTCCTGCCCAGGCAGGAAACCCTACACCATCTCAGACAGATGGCTATCCAACATTTTCTTAAAAATTTCCAGTGTTGGAAATAAAGTGTTGGAAATAAAAGAACATCGAAGTCAGAATCATCAACTTCCCGCAGCTTGGAAAGGAGTTAAAATTCAGAATTCATAAAACGGTTGGAAAAAATTGCTCAGCACATGGATACAGTGCACATGGATACAGACCTCTACTTTGAAATTATTTTAAATCAGTGACTTCCACTAAATCATAAAAAAAGCTTGTGAAAAGCAAGCAAGGCCTGAGGATGAAGTAGTATAGTACTTAGAAGATAAAGGTAACTCTGGTTACCAGATGATAATAGAAAACGAGACAGGCAAGAGACTATTACTGATAAGAATCAGTAATATCAATAATAATCAGTAATTAATCAGTAATGAGGTAATCAGTACTGTTACCTCACGCCTCCCACCGACCCGTACGCTCACAGAGAGAGGGACTTCTCAGGGTGCCGTCCGCCAAGCAATGTCAGCTGGCGGCCCCCAGGGGAAGATCCTTCTCTGTGGGGGCTCCTACCCTCTGGAACGAACTTCCCCCTGGCTTGCGCCAAGTGCCTGATCTTCGGACCTTTTGCCGCGAGTTGAAAACGTATTTATTTACTCACATGGGGCTGGCTTAAATTTTAAATTTTTAAATTTTAAATTTCTAGATGAATTTTAAGGGTTTTTAGATTTTAAATGTTTTCAAATTTCGTCCAATTATATAATAAGTTTTTTAATTTTGTCTTAATTGTACATTGCTTGTGTTCTTATTTTAGGCTGTAAACCGCTCGGGAGAAGGGCGGTATAAAAATCTAATAATAATAATAATAATAATAATAATAATAATAATAATAATAATAATAATAATAATAATAATAATAGTAATAGTAATAGTAATAATAATAACAAAAGAAGGAAAGAATGAGGACGAGAAAGCATAACTACCAATGTTGACAATATAATCAATGAAGAGAGCAAGCTGGGTAATGTGGTATTTTGTACAGATACTTCTTGAAATACTAACACCAAGTATTATTTATTCCACTTACTAATCACACAGAAGCAGCATGATTCAAAAACTCTGTTCAAGCCAATCACTAAAGCTGAAACTGATTAAATCTGTTTGAATAAAGTAGTTTAAATAAAGCTGTTTAATTACTTTATAAAACTGTTTATTAAAAGATTGTATTTATACACTGAATGTCTGCTGCCATCTACTGACCAAAATAATCAACATTTGGATTTAACGGACGCCACTTTGCCCCATGTCCGTTAAATCAAGTTTTTATTGCTTTGTTTTATTATGTAAGTATATTTTTTTTAAAAAGACATTTTAATATGTACTTGTATAGGAGTATATGACTGAAATGTACCTGTTAATTTATTACTGAAATGACTTGTTAGTATGGCTTAGGAATGTGGCATCCATTGCTAAATGAATATTTGAAAAATCCACCCAGAAAAGCCAACTCTGCATTTTTTTCTGAAGGGTTACTAAAGAAAAGCGCATTTGAAGTCCATATTATGAACGCTCCCTAATAGGCTATGTCTGAAAATATATTGTCAGAAGAAACAGTAGATAAGAGTACATAGAATTCCATGAGTTTTACTTTTCCCCTGTGTATGTTTCTGTTTGTATTTTATTTGCCTGTTCACCGCCCTGAGTCCTTCGGGAGAAGGGCGGTATACAAATTAAAACATTATTATTATTATTATTATTATTATTATTATTATTATTATTATTATTATTATTATTATTATTATTATTATTATTATTATTATTAAGAAAAAAATCAAAGAATGGAAACAAGAATTTAACTCTGGTTTCTTGGGTTTCAGATTACACTGGACATCAGGATCCCTTGGTATTAATATTCAACAGGTGTTTATAATAGTTCTATTATGCTACCACAAGTATAATGGAATGGAAAAGCTGTGGAGAACAAGTATTAGAATTGAATTGTGCTTTAATGACAACTCCATCTTCCTTGTCACCCAATACAAAGACACCAACTCACTAATACATACCCTGTTTTTATTGCTAACATATCCAAACTGCCAGGTGCCCATCTGCCCCCAATGTCAACATATACTGTACAAGAAGGTATGTCTAAAATGATGACAAAGAAAATACAGCAGATATATAAATGCTCTCTGAACTCTAAGACTTTGAGGGAAGTTGTTCTGCATCCTATTCACAATCAAATTTATTTCCATGCCATTAAGACTGCCACAGTAACCAAAGGCAACTGTGCAAAATTCACCAGATATCTCAGGTACTGCTGAAAACCTTATTCCTGGAGTAGCTTGAAGGAATGATGTTCAATTGTATTTGACTGTTTGTCAAATACAACAACTTGATCAACCTACCCTTCTGATGACCTTAATTCAGAGCAGCATGGAGATATGCAGGAGTCACTATATGTGGAGACAAGACTTCAATAATGGGAGCTTAGAGACAGCATATAAGGTTTGTGTAATTTAACTTTTCATATTTTATATAGAGAGATCTATAAAATGAATTATACATAAGAGGATACTTTTTTCATACAGTTTATTTCTAATATATTCTTGAGCGAAGGAATTCAATTTGGCACAGACTGAAGAACCTATAGTAATATATGCTCATTCCCTACCAAATTCATAAATAAGAGCAGCAGTCCATTCAGTCTCAATCTCTTGTCATGCAGCTGCCAGTTATATATTCATTACCACAGACTACACTATCCTAGCATTTTGTTACCACCATTGCTCAAGATTAAAATATCCTCATCAACTGTCTAACAACAGCATCATGATTGTGCCTAACCCTAAACCCAGAAAACAGGGGGAAAGTTATAATATTTGTGGACCCAAGGACAACAATAATGACTAAAGCATCAATTAGGTTTTTGATAAATTTATTCTTCTGAAAAGTGGGATATAGACATTCGTAACAAATCAATAATAAACCAGGAAACATGACTATTTTACCTGAGCAGCACCAGCAGCAGAAGGCACTGGTGAGTACAAGAAAACATTACCATTTAAGATTGTCTAAGGTTAGGCAAAAAGTTAAAAACATTTAAAATTTTAAAATATAAATGTTGAAAAGCGAAAAATGGTTTCAATTGACATCTTGTAAGTCTGCATTACAGGAGACTCTTTTCTACTTCAATTGTCAATAATTGTCAGTATTACATGTAATAAAAATATGAGTTATTTTTTTTTCAAAACTACAAATATAGTGCTGTACAGAATAGAGAAAGGTAAATTGCAGTGTGCAATGATTTGCTTTGTAGAATGTGTCAACCTGATCAGTTCCTTTCTAACACTATGTATTAAAAGAACTTGAGAAACTATCCACTGAATATAGTCTGTATTTCTTTGCTCCTGATGACACCTCCTGACTCCCATCTTTTCCCAATGCAACATATCTTCCTCTGAATCCTCTGAATGCATATATCAGTTGATGCACCTAACATATTCACTGGTATATGAAATCTTAATCTTAATGCTAATGAATTATGTGGAAGGAAAAGAACGCACATTTTCCCATGCAAGTAGTTTTGTGTTATGTTTTGTGTTCTGATTAAACCCCAGTATTGTTGGTGCTGCTGCAACAGCTGTAATCAATGTTTTATTTATTTTTATTTACTTTTTTATTTATGGCATCATTTTGCTACAAAAGAGAATTAGATGTGTAGCTGACCGAGCCTTACATGGACAGTCATATGAGGCTATGAGGACAAGTCATATAAGAATATAGATGAAAACTTGCCATAGGTCTGCATCATGGATGACTTTGTTCTACTTCAGTTATATCAGTATCACAAAGCTCTGTTTAAAGCTTTTGAAGACTGACTTCAAAGGCTGGGTTCTTGAAAGAAAATGCTGTTGAGATCAATGTATGTCCAAAAATAAGCTTCAGGGGCATATGACAAAGATATTCTCAGCATCCCATTCCTACCTATTGTTTGGTTTAAGATAACAAGTCTAATTCTGTTGTGTACTTGTTCAACATAACTTGCAGCATGATATTTAGATAAAGTAACAACTGCCATCATTTAATTAGATCTTTAGTTTCTTGTAGCAATACTATGGAATTTTTCCCTGACTGGAAAAAAATTCCCATGTCCAGTGTCAAATAGTAAGGGTAAATGATTATGACGGACATTCAGGGAACTGTAAATGACCTGCTATTTATATCTCATGAAATGTGTTTATATTTTTAAAGAAACTATATCATAAGACAAATGTTAAGAATGTCAAAATTATTTCTTATTTCCTTAAAAATACATATGAATCAAAGCCAATTAGCCCAATGCCCCCTTCTCACAAACATGTGGAATAAAACCAATTATCTTGGAAAAAAGCCAATTAAAATTAAACTGATAATCTTAATATCCAAACTTCTAATAATCTTTGGATAATTACTTTTCACACAAAGATGTTTTTAAGGTAAACTGTGAAATATTGTCCATCTATCATGCTTACAAGCAGCAACAATATCCTCAATGCTTTGTTATCTTTAAATGCTATAGTGTGGTTTATGTTAACAAGTAATCATTGTGATACTAAACATGTTTATAATGCATGTCTTTACAGTTGCTTTTAACATTCTTAAGAATAAATTCTTAACATACTCTTTTATTTGCACTTTATGACAGAGAATAGATTAAAACCTTTACTAAGTTGCTAAATCTTTACTAAGAGTAGAATTATATACATGATACGAACTTTTAACTTTTGCAATGACTGCAATGAACTTGATTATCAATTAGAAAATAGTGGAGTATAATGTGAAAAATTATACATCATTGTATTATATGGACAAGAATACTAATTCTCAGATGGGAGTTATATGCAATATTAGCAAAGCAATAGCACTTAGACTTATACAGCACTATAAGGGAACAAACGGCTGCTTATAAAAGTCTTAGTTCTTTCCACATAATGTTTATTTATTCAAAATAAGTGATATCACATTGTACACATTACTATTCTGTTTGTACATTTTTGGCTGTCGTGTTCAGAAATACATACAGTGTTATCAGTGGTGATAATGATAATGATTGATGTTTTTGATAGCAAATAAGGAGTGGGACTTCAAATCTGAGACTCAATTTAAATTTCTGTTTGAAAAGTCCAGTTATTTACATAAGAACAGTATTATTCTTCATGTAATTGCAGTAGGTAGACATTTCATGTTTGATTATTATTATTCTTTTCTCACATAATTATATTAAGCATAAACAATTAAACTGAATAGTTAAACTGAAGCATGGAATGAAATAATTTTCATTCCACGAATAAACTAATACAATCCCTAGGAGCAGTAGCATACACTTTAAAAATGCAGAAGAATTTGACAGTTTCATAGGAAGAATGGGAAAATATTTTGATTTAAATGTACTTTAGTTGCTATTTGCTTTTGAGATCTGCTTATTAGGTATATTATCTTTACATTGTCCATCCTACTCTATTTTCCCCCGATATAAAAATGTCATAATATACCTTCTCTCTTGAAAATTCAAATGGATCTATAAAAATTCATAAAAACAAGAAACTAGATTACTAGAGCTTCCTTTTTAAGACCCTACTGAGTCTGCAGCTCATTTTCTGAAAAACAAGAAACTTGTAATATTATTCTTTGATAAAACTCTCTTTTCCCTGGGTCAACAAGTTTCAAAAAGCAAACACCTCCTTAATGAAAGTGGTATGTTCATTATTACTTATAATGGATTATTTAATGCTTCTAGTACACTCCCCAAAATATTAAAATATGCATATGATTTCCAAATATTGTACATTTATTTCCATGTCCATTAAAAATTTGTCATTTCTAACAAAAAAATCCTGTTGTTTGACAGTCATGCTATGTGGCTAGTATGCTTAAAATGAAAGTTAACATAAAAATGCAACTACTATGATAGCTTACAATCTGAGATTACACAGTCCAGAAATGGGGAAGGAGTTCTTTCACGGGTTTAAAAATATGCTGTAAATTAGCATGCAAAATATTATCTAAACATTTCATTCAGATCAATCTAAATTATAGCAATGATGCATTTTTAAGGAAAAAGCTAAATCTTTCTATAATTATGATAAACACAATTAATTGGAATTTTAAAAATATATTACTAATGTTAATTCAGTCAAAATATCCCTTTTACAACAAATGTAACAATGTAAAAATTCAAAGCTAATCCTCTTTTATCTCATGTTTACTAAATTGATAAACATTAGCAAATTATAAAACACTGCCAAGCTGAATATTTAATGATCAACTTTAATGACCAACTATATTTTTTTCAGTTTAACATACTACGTACTAATTTGTAATTAACTTTTACTCACTTTAAAAACAATAATGTATTATATTATTAATGCATATTATTATATTACACTACATTTTATTAATATTATATTAAAACTTAATATTATCTCTATATAAGATGAGCAATGTATTTACTAAAACTGCATTAAAATTAATATTACACACTTTCTTTTCTTATTATGTCTATATTCTGTTTTCTATAACTTGATATTTAAATATGATTAAGTAGAGAAACACATACACGAACTCTCTCTTCTATACACACACACACTCACAAACACACAAAACTTTTTGAACACAAACCCTTACTTACCTCATGACATCTTCATATTGAAAAACATTTTTTTAAATATATCAGCTAATATTTTAAATTAGATGGATTTAGTCATAATCTTATACCATTAGCTATGTTCCATTGCACCTTTGTATACTTTCCAAAACTGGTATCATTTTCTAATCTTCTAGAATAGTTTTAAAGTGAGAGGTGGATATATGTGGTGGAAATATTCATTCTGTTTTTGAATACCATCCCATTACCAAATAGAAATCAACAGAATTTAAGACAGATTATAAAATTCCAATATTATTTAATATCATTCTGTACTTGAAAAATTTAAAACATATAATTAATGTATCCTATTAGGTGATTCCAAATTACTAGAAAATAATTATGTAATTTATTATCATTAAATGGAAAATCTCTTTTTCCCCTCAGTACTTTGTATGATGCAGCATTGTTTTTATTTATATTTTAAAAGAAACATGTTTAAAACAATTTCAATAAAACAATAAAATGATAATGGATTTGTTCTGGAATGACTTATCTAATTAACATTGCATTTTGAAATAAGGTTAAGTAGTAGATATTTTAATGGAGAAAAGATACAGATAAATTGATGCTGCTGACAACAGCATAAACCAAATCATACTATCTTTCAAATTATCATATATGACTGAATTTCCTCCTTTTGCTCTTAATTCATCTGTAGCACATTAGACAAGGTAATAATTTATGATAATCATATGAAAATATACAATTAATATTCATCACCTCTAGTTTCTCATCACTTTAGATAATCAGTAATGCAGAGTGAAAATGCTGTCAGATTTCTAATTGCTTTGTAATGGGCCTGAAATAGGGAAATCATTAAAGACAAACAATCTGTCACTTGTCTGTTATTTTAACTATCTATCACTAAAAAAGAAACTCGGTAAAGATATTGCTAATGAGCTACAGATGATTTCACTGAATGTGCCCTGAAATATATTTTAAACAATACTGTATTTGCCTAAACAGTTCTCTAGACACAATGTATATACAAGTGTATGGACTTCAAAAATTAGCATTACAGTACATCACTTGATCTAATTGCATTGGTTACACCTAGTACTAAACACATTTAATTTGTACTGTAAATCAGTACAATACTGATGGTACAGTACCAATGTTCAGTGGGGATCTCATTCCATATGGCATCTGTACTGTCTAAGATCCATGTATTCAGAAGCTTCCCATTTACCTACAGAGAAGGAACTGCTTCCTATGCCACTATGCTATTTATATTCACCAAATATTCCCTTCTTAAAACAGAGATTCTGAAATCTTGCATATATTTTAATAATACTGTAAGATGTCCTTGGAGATCCTTTAATGTTTACTGATACTTGTAGCGTATTTATTGTAAGCTAGTAGGTTCAAACAGGGCAAATAACCATAGTTATGAAGTTGGGGAGGACCTCAAATTTACACAATTTAATTATAAAAAGAAAACTGGTAGTAGACACATAGAAGAGTATCAGCTAAATCAGCGGTTCTCAACCTGTGGGTCGGGACCCCTTTGGGGGTTGAATGACGATTTGCCAGGGGTCTCCTAAGACCATCAGAAATATGGGAAGTATACTTGTGAGTTGAAGAATCGCACTCCAATGGTTGACTTCACAAGCCAGCTGCAGGCTCTTCAAATCGCTAGCCGAATTCAGCTTCAGGCGTGATCAATTAAAAAAGAGAGAAATCTTTGCTTTGATGTCTCCCTCTCAAGCCAGCTACAATCACTCCCAATCGCTAGCCTAATCTGGCTTCAGGCGCGATAAACTTAATAGGGGAGGAGTCTTCGCTTTAATGCCTCCGTCCTCAAGGCAATCACAAGCAGTTCAGATCGCTAGCCAATATGGCTTCAGGCGCAATAAATTCAAAACGAAAATAATTTTACGGTTGGGGTCGCCACATCATGGGGAATTGTATTAAAAGGGTCACCACATCATGGGGAATTGTATTAAAGGGGTCACAGCACTATAAAGTTGAGAACCACTGAGCTAAATGGTCAGGGAAAGGCATTTCTCATGTACAAATAATACAGAGAAGAATTGCTGCAATGGAAAACTTCATGCATAGTAAAAGTCATGATGGCCAGAAGGAAGAAACATGGAATAAGGCATGAAAGCAGGAGTGAGGCAGAAGAAATTTAATAGCATATTAGCATATTAAGCATATTGAATTGCATTTAAGATTGCTCTACAAAATATTTAAAACATTGCCTACTTAATTTTCAAGAGCTATATTTTATACAAACTCTTTAAAAAACATGAGAGTGAAACTGAGTCACTTGCCAAACTTATTTCCCAGGAATTAGTAATCCTTTAGAGAAGAATATTTGCATATTTAGAGTACAGCACTTCCATACAACTATTAGTTTTATGACTCTTACTCTCTGCAGAAATTTGTGCCACAGAACTAAGTGCAAGTCAAGAGAGGTGACTACCCTTCCAATTGCTTTTGAATTGGGGAAGGACCATGGCAAGCTGCTACAGCTTTAGAAGGGAGGCTAAGAATAGGTACTGCTTGTACCTATTCTGCCCCTATTAAATTTGCTTCGATTTACTGTTGAATCCTTTGGCTTTAATGTCATTTATCTAATAATAAAGTCATTATAGGCAAGGTGACTAGATTTCTGCTGTAGCTTTATTGCTATTCTTCTATATTTGGAACGCATTCACCAATCAGTGGCATGAATGGGATAGACCTAAGTTTCTATATGAAATTCTGTCTAGGCTTGCCAGTTTTGACACTCCATTGGATATTCTCTGTTTAAAATTAAGTGAAATAATGTCAAAATAAAATTAATATGTAGTGGTACAAATAAAATAGTGGAAGTGTGTTTTCTCCTCTTCTTGGTTGGAAGTCCAGAGAGAAATATTCCAAAATAAATAGGAAATGGATGAGGGATATGAGATGTATTCAAAAAAGAAGCAGTACTTAAGTGGACTAGCATAAAATATAAATAGTGTACAGGAAGCTAGGTAGGGCCTAGAGAAGAGTGGGCATTGCTCATGCCTCCCACAGACTACACTAGGAGTTGTCTCTATGGTTCTTTCAGCACAGGCAAAGTAAGTTCTATTCTTCTGAATTTAATAAACATGATATTTAGCATTGTTTCAGATGGCCTCTCATTAATGTTTTATTATTTATTTTTATTGTACAGTGTTTCACTAATTTTTATTCCATTAAAAAACTTTTAATTTTATTGTAAACAACTTTGGAGTTTTAATTTTTTTATATATATAATTATGACCATAATATTGAATAAAAAGGAGAGATTAGAGTTGTTAGGGCAGGATAATGCTGAGGTCAGGTGAAAGACATATATCAGAAATATTTATGTGTGAGAGTGTGACAGAAAGCAATCTTGATGGCTCCTTAAGCTTCTGGAAATCCCTGTCATGGAAATCTTTATATTCCATCTGCCAGCAACAAAGTATTTTCAAACTTATATGTTTATTGAAATGTTGGTAGCTTTATTTATTTTACAAATGTATGTGCATATATTCAATTTATGTGCTTTTCTATTTTAATGGTTATTTTACATTTTCAGCACAATATTTAATAAGACGGAAGAAAAAAAATATATTTCTGACATGAAGATTGAGTTGGCAGATTTACAGCATAATATCCAGAGACCTAATTTAAGGATTAAAGAAGTGGCAGAGAAAAGCAGAACAAACAATTTATCTCATTCAAAAATTAATGACTCGAGCTCTGATATGAAGTTAACTAATAAAGATATTAAATATGCACAACAGGTTTACTCTTCTTGGAACATAAAGAAATCTAGAGACATTTTGGTTAGATTTATGAATTCAAATATAAAAGACAAAATTACAAGAAAAACAAAAAAGCGAGAGTTAAAATGAAAATAATTCAAGACATACGGGAAAGAGGAGGTTTAAAAATGCCCAATTTTAAATTATATTATGAAGCAGCTGCTCTTTCGGTAATAAGTGATTGGTTTAACTTAATGGAGGAAAGGATTTTGAATATAGAAGGTTATGATTTATTATATGGATGGCATACATATTTATTCTATGATAAAAAAGTGGATAGAGCCTTTAGGAACCATGTGTTAAGAATTGCTCTTCTGCGTGTCTGAAGGAAATACTATTACAAGTTGAACTATAAAATTCCTATTTGGGCAAACCCCAGGCATGCAATAGTGAATATAAATATAGAACATAAACAGGAAATGATTACACAGGGGAGCTGCCAGAGGACTGGAAAAGAGCTGATGTAGTTCCCATCTTCAAAAAAGGGGAAAAAAACAGATCCAGGAAACTACAGAGCTATCAGCCTGACCTCAATACCGGGGAAGATTCTGGAAAAGATAATCAAGCAACGAATCACTGAACACCTAGAAGCAAACAAAGTAATAACCAAAAGCCAACATGGGTTTGTCAAAAACAGATCATGCCAGACTAAACTTATTGCATTCTTTGACAAAATGACAAAATTAGTAGACCAGAGGAATGCTGTCGATATAATTTACTTGGACTTCAGTAAGGCATTTGATAAAGTAGACCATAACCTACTACTAGATAAAGTAGAAAAATGTGGGTTAGACAGCAACCCCACCAGATGGATTCGTAACTGGCTGACCAACCGCACTCAATGTGTAGTCCTCAATGGAACTACATCCACATGGAGGGAAGTATGCAATGGAGTACCCCAAGGCTCTGTTTTAGGCCCAGTACTCTTCAACATCTTCATCAATGGCTTGGATGAGGGGATAGATGGGGAACTCATCAAATTTGCAGATGACACCAAGCTGGCAGGAATAGCCAACACTCCAGAAGATAGGCTCAAGTTACAGAAAGATCTTGACAGACTTGAACATTGGGCACTATCTAACAAAATGAAATTCAACAGTGAAAAAAGTAAGGTTCTACATTTAGGCAAAAAACCCAAAATGCACAGGTACCGTATATGTGGTACCTTGCTCAATAGTAGTACCTGTGAGAGGGATCTTGGAGTCCTAGTGGATAACCATTTAGATATGAGCTAGCAGTATGCAGCAGCTGCTAAAAAAGCCAACACAGTTCTGGGCTGCATAAACAGAGGGATAGAATCAAGATCACGTGAAGTGTTAGTGTCACTTTATAATGCCTTGGTAAGGCCACACTTGGAATATTGCATCCAGTTTTGGTTGCCATGTTGAGATTCTAGAAAGAGTGCAGAGAAGAGCAACAAAGATGATTAGGAGACTGGAGGCTAAAACATATGAAGAACGGTTGCAGGAACTGGGTATGTCTAGTTTAATAAAAAGAAGGACTAGGGGAGACATGATAACAGTGTTCCAATATCTCAGGGGTTGCCACAAAGAAGAGGGAGTCGGGCTGTTCTCCAAAGCACCTGAGGGTAGAACAAGAAGCAATGGGTGGAAACTGATCAAGGAAAGAAGCAACTTAGAACTAAGGAGAAATTTCCTGGCAGTTAGAACAATTAATAAGTGGAACGACTTGCCTGCAGAAGTTGTGACTGCTCCAACATTGGAAATTTTTAAGAAAATGTTGGATAGCCATCTGACTGAGATGATGTAGGGTTTCCTGCCTGGGCAGGGGGTTGGACTAGAAGGCCTCCAAGGTCCCTTCCAACTCTGTTGTTATATTATTATATTATATTACTTATAAAGAACTTTTATATTTTGAGAGAGGTAATTTACAGTTAAAATCCTTGCAACAATTAAAAGAAGGGAAAAATTATACTTGGTTCCAATATGGGCAATTACGAGCTAGGTGGAAAGAAGATCAGAAAACTGGTATCATGCAGAATGAAGAAAACTTGGTAAAACAAATTATAAATCAAACTCAGGCGCATATAAAGAGATTGTATAATGTGTTGATAGAAATAGACTCTGAAAGGGATTTAATAAAGGATTGTATGATAAAATGGACACAAAATATTCAAGAACCAATATTTTTGAAAACTTGGGAAAAAATTGGGTTAGAAATGTTAAATTTACGCAAGCACAGAATTTGAGGGAAATTTTTTATAAAATGTTTTATAGGTGGCACTTAGACCCTAAGAAATTATCATGTATGTATCTAGATATACAAGCAAAATGTTGGAGATGTAATTGTGATGATGCTACATATTTTCATATTTTATTTATTTATTTATTTATTTATTTGATTTTTTATTTGGTGGACTTGTAAGAAGATTAAGGCTTTTTGGATAAGGATCTGGTGGATTATACAAAATGTTTTGAAAAAGAAGATGAAGTTCCTACCGCAATTTTTCTTATTGGGAATTATTGTGGACTGTACAGTAATTGAGACTAAGTTGATTTTAAATTTAATAACAGCGGCAAGACTACTGATAGGACAATACTGGAAGAAAAAGGAGTTACCTACAATAGAAGAATGGATATTGAAAGTTGCTAATTTGGCTGAGATGGCTAAAATCTCAGCCTTTTTGAAAGACACTACACAAGAAAAATATCTAACTGAATGGAAAAAATGGATTGAATATATGCAAAATAGATATCAGATTAAGAGATATCAGATTGCTTTTGAATGATTAGGATGTATTTATCTTTGATTTGTATGGGGGAAGTTAGGATTTGAGAAGAAGGGGAGGATTATAATTTGTGTTAGGGGAAAATTTAGCAAATGATTGTTTTTTCTTTTGAACTATACCTTGTGTTTGTTCTGGGAAGTCGGTGGGGGAGGGAGGAGGGTGGTTTTAGAGGGAGGGGGGAGGGGATGGAGTGGGGGAAGGGGGGGGAAAAGGGGGTGAAAATTTTTGTAAAAACTTTTTCAATAAAAAAAATACAAGAAAAACAGAACTGGAGGACAGTGAGAGAATATTATTTTTCTAAGATTGCAGTGTACAGTAGCTAGATTATTGCAAAAAAGGAATTAAAACCATTGACAGAAAATCTTGTGCAGAATGAGATTCAATACAAATTGGGTTTTCCTTTCATGTCAATTGTTTTTATGTCACAAGGGCAAAATATTCAGCTTTAAGATGCAGAGGGTTGGGGTTTTGGTTTTTTTTTGGGCAGAACTCTCCAAACAAGGGGTGAAGGGAAGCAGGCTAGACTACAAGTGGTAGATAAACCCACTCCATCAAGCTGCAGAGTAACAGAAATTATATTGACTGTTCTACTCCTTTTGAATCTTCAGGTTTAGATCAAAGGAAAAAGAAGGGAGTTAAATAAATAAGGGAAAAGAACTATATCAAATAATAATTTAGGTAAAATTGTGGCTAATGAATTACTGTAATTAAAACTGGGAGACTGGTGAGGGGGGAAAAGAGACTCAATAGTTCTGCTCCCCCTTAAATCATATATAGGTCCTTAAAGAGACTTTGTGATTTTGCAATCTAAATAGGATTGGAGGGCAGGGAAGTTGGATATGATAATACCAGTTTAATCTGGGGAGGGAGGGAGGTAAGGGATAAGGGAGGGAGGTGATTACCAAAGGGGGAAGGGAGACTGGAAGGAAGGTATCTATGTAGTAAACAGAATATTAACCTTTATATATGATTATTATAATATCAGGCAATATGTTGATAGATTTTGCAAGTAATCAGCTTTCAAAAAGTTTTAGATATGTAATTATGTTTATTGTATAAAGAAATTAGAGATACTTTTAAAAGTGCAGGTAATGAGTAAACAATGTAAAATCATTTCTCTAAATGTTAGCGGTCTGGTAGATTCTATTAAGAGGAAAAGGATTCTTAATTAAATGGTAATGGACCATTACCGGGCTGTGGCCCATTTGGAACCAGGCTGCACAAGCGATTGGTCGAGACACACTCACACCTGCAGCTCGACTTGCATAAATGATGGGCTGGTGCACATGTGCATAGCTCAACTTGCATAAGCTGTGGGCCAGATCCCCCTGCCAGACCACCCAGCCATAAAGGTTGGGGATTGCGGATTTAAACTACATGTAATTATGTTACAAGAAATACATATAACAAGTAAGTTGTATAAAAGGTACTATAATGAATATTTTTTTAATTTTCTAATAAATCCAGGGGAATCGCCTTCTTTTTAAAGTTGGTATACATTTCCAGATTTAAAAAATAGGGATGATAAGTATCTATTTATATAAGGGAAACCTGAGAATAAAACATTAATTCCAACATCTATATACACTCCAAATTGGGATCAGATCAGTTCCGACAAAAAATTATGAATCAAAAAAAGTAACATCTTGGAGGGCATATAATCTTTATAGACTGAAATATTTTTATAGCAATAGTAAACCTCTCAATAAAGTTCAGATAGAGCAACAAACATAAACTACCATAGCTTTTTTGACATCAGTTTAAATCTCTTCTCGGCAATAGAAATATTACAGTTTTAGCAATATGGCTTTCTGCAAGTTTGAGAATTTAATACTTCATTATTTAGTACAATCAAAAAGAATAACTTCAAAAATGTATATGTTACTATTGCACATAGAAAAAGTGCATATGGATTAATCAAAGCTTGGGATACAGTTCTTGGTAATCTGAGACAGAAGACAAATTGGCAACAATTATAGAAACCAAATGGATTTCTTGCGTTTCAGAGCAAGAAATGTAGTGGAATATTATACATTGCTGGCAACATGTATCAAAATTATTCTAAATTCAAAGAAGTCATTCTTTCATTTGAGGGAATTATGTAATAAAGTTATATACTTTTGGCAACCCCCCCCAACCTTTGGAGAGATAAATATTATCACTAAACAAAGAATTGGATGCTGTCTAGATTTATTGCACTTTTTACACAACTAAACTATAAACTTATAAATAAAAAATTGATCAGTATAATCTGGTAGACTTCATGTATATGGTTAATTTTTCACATCTATAGGATCTAATATTTTATTTATATGGTAGCAGTTTTTTTGTATTTTCTTTTTCCTCCATATGTAAGTTTCTTGGAATTATCCAGTCAGTTTTGACTCCCAGCGATTGTCTTGATAAATCCATGCAGTTTTTTGGCAAGATTTTTCAGAAGGCAAGTTTACCATTGCCAGTTTCCTAAGGCTAAATGAGAGTGACTGACCCAAGGTCATCCAGTTGATTTCATGGCTAAGGTGGGACTAGAAGACATGGTCTCCCAATTTCTAGCATGATGCCTTAAACACCATTCCAAACTTTAATAATATCAATGTTTTATAGGACACGATCAATGGCAAGAGGCAACTTGTAACGTTCATATAAAATAAATTTATAAACTCTGGTTTTAAAAAATCCTTAAAGGTGGAAATAAAAGTAGTTTAAGCTAAATTTCAAAACAGAATGGTCCCAGCTCCATGATTAAATTCTAGATTCTGCCATGGAAAAGGCTGAATCAGCTGTTGATATTAAACATACACAATACATGACAAAACCTACAAACAAAAATAAATTTAAAAAAGGGGGGGGGGCTAGCTGAAGAACCATGCATATTTTATTTCCATATAACATATTTGACATGATTTCCCTAGTCCACTAGTTACTTAAATTATTACCTTTTTCCTCCTAATTAATTATGTTTCTTGACGACAAATCACCCCAGCTTGCTTTGCCTGGACTACTACTGGGAGAGGGCTGCAAAACCATTAAGACATCATCCCTACCAGGTCCTCAAGTCTCAGGAGAGACCTTTCCTTCAATGGGAAAACAGTTTCTCCTCAAGGTCTGCAGAGCTCCATTGGATCCAGAGGAAAGTCAGCTTCAAAACAGCACCTCTTGAACAAGATATTAGCAGGTAATAAATCAGTTCAACTCCTGAAGAGACCTGACACATGAGGTTACACTAGCTGTGTAAATAAATGGAAATATCCTTGCACATCCAATGAAATCCTTTTCAAAATATTTATCTAACAAGAAACATTATCAGCTTTGTTTATACCACAACAAGTGAATATTTGGCACATTTCTTTTTAATGTTACCAAGACTAGAATTTTCCTTTCATTTTAGATCTCACATTTTTCACTTTTCAGACACATAAAGGCACCGCAATAGAAACATCGATTTCAGTTTTTAATGTGTTAGCCAAGTGTACTCCTACATAGCAGAGTGAAGCACTTCGTTAGTAACAAATCAGCCCAATGGTCCAGAACAAGCTTTTCCCCATCAACATCTTTTTCATTTTGAAAAGTGGAAAACTTAAAGCTCACATTTTGGGGGCCATTAAATTGCTCTAAAATATAGAAAACTTTTTCTAAAATATAGTTAGAACAGCCTAGAAGAAAATACGTCCAGCCCTCATCCTTTGCAAAAGCTTCAACACAGTTGCTGTATTTCCAACTTCAGAACAACAACAGACTACTGAAATGAATAAGATTGCATAGATAAGAGTTGAAAATATCAGGTAGGTAGACAGTACTAATCATAACAAGATTACATTCTGGTTGTACACTTATTCAGATACACAACCAGAATAAAAGCCTGGAATAAGCCATCATCTGCTCACTATCTACAGGGCAAACAATTTTTGTGTGTGTGTTCTCTTTCTCCTGTATAGCTGCCCAAATTTTAGCAAGGGTAAGATCAGATATGATGAAAATCCTGAATATCTGAGAAAAGAAGGGTGCTACATATTTTTGGGTTGGGACTTCAATTGTTCCCAGAAAAGACTGCATCCATGAGCAGATAAGTTAAGAGAGACTTTCTTGGCACTATCTTGAGAAAAGCTACTGAGAAGTTCAAGCTCTTAACAGTTAATGAAAGTCTTATTTGACATAAATGAAAACTTGAATAATGCGAAGAAATAAAACAATCACTTACTATCGGTTGCAGCGGCATGCCTGTTCTGAAAGGTTTTTGGTTGCTATGGTGACAGCGTCTCTCCCTAGCTGGACTTGCTTTCCTGTGAGTGCAGTCAGTCTTTGGGGCCTGGTAGTAAACAGCAACTGAAGCTGGAATGTTCCTAGCAACAGTGCAGTGGGAAATGATTTAAAACAAGTGTCTGCTTAGCACTTTTTTTCCTGTTTGCCTTGACAGCATCACCTGAAAAGCTGTATTATAATCCAGTTTAACTTTTATAATCAATTGCTGCTCCATTCCATTCATTCTAGCCTCCTCCTAAACTGTTGTTGTTTTTTTTGCGTGATATCTGGTTATGTTGTTACATCATAAAATTTATTTTATTTATTTATTTATTTATTTATTTTGTCACAACAGTATATATAAGCATAAGCATAAAAGTAACAATATAATATATAAGCATATATATATATAAGCATAAATATGTAATAACTATATTGATTGGATATAATGAAAGAAAACAATAGGACAGGAACGGTAGGCATGTTTGTGCTCTTATGCACGCCCCTTACGGACCTCTTAGGAATGGGGTGAGGTCAATAGTAGACAGTGTTTGGTTAAAGCTTTGGGGATTTTGAGAAGAAACCACAGAGTCAGGTAGTGTGTTCCAAGCATTAACAACTCTGTTACAGAAGTCGTATTTTCTGCAATCAAGAATGAAACGGTTAACATTACGTTTAAATCTATTGTTTGCTCTTGTATTGTTGTGATTGAAGCCTCTTCCCAAGTACTAGGATTTTTTTTTCATTTGTTTTGTTGGTTATGGAGTATCTGGTAGAAATCGATGTTGCTAGAAGTTGGAGTAATACATGTATTTCTTTGCAATCATTTCAGTATTCCTCTCATTCTCATTTCTGTCAGTATTTGCTCCAAAACCACTTTTGTTTTGCAAGGTGGATGAACAAAAGCAGTGATCCTTAAGGTCTCTATATAGTTCCCCTTACTTGTGTGAAATAAGTTACTACATTTTAATTTTGAAAAAGAAGTCTCTTTAGTAAGATGTATTGGACTGCACAAAATATGACATGCCAGATATATTTATGCTCCTTGCGTAAAACTGCTAATATAATCAGTAATAGCTCCTTGGATAACTCCTTCTAGAGCTAATTGGGCCTGAACAACTATTCTACAATGAGAAATTTGTCATTTATAGACCTTTGCTAATTATGGCATGCCAGGTGCCTAGGAATGTTACATTGCAGAGATGCATGCAGAGAAGTGCAAGAATGTCCTGTATGAAATTGTGTAACGGTTTCTAAATTATACTTTACTCTAGGATCTTTCAAGAATTCTCAAGAATGCAACAATCTTTTTGAGAACAAATAAAATCCTCTATATGGGGTAATTGCATAATATATGTTATCTCCGTTTCCCTTAAGCTCCTGGCAACTTAAGGAAAAGTGGATCATAATAGAAGTTTAAGAACATAGAGATTGATCTTGCAACAAACATATATGTTTGGCATCACAGAGTGGTAAAATAATCTTTCACTTCTAAATAAGAGTTCACTACATCCTACATCCTTAAACCAGTGTTGGTGAACACCGATTTCTGTGAATGAAATCAGATTATGATATAAAATAAGTGAGGGGTCTTACAAATATTCTTCTTTATTTGTATAAAATAAGTCTCCACCATTTAAAAACACGCTTGATATATAAAATCACAACTCTGCTACTTAGCAGCCCTTGCAGTATTTACTCACTTCTCTGCCACACAAATGAACATAGATGATAGTATGACTACAGGGGCACTGTATAAACTCAGTGCAAGTTAAACCAGTATTACAGGACCACTGACAAAAATCAAAAGTCTGGTACCACATTTTTTTTCACTAATAAATTTTATTAAAAGACCTTAACTTTCATGAGCCGCAGCTCACTTCTTAAGATGTTCAGAATGGCTAGACTGATGTAGGATTTAAATTGGGGTGAGGTGGGAAAGAAGAAAGAGAGGAAGATAGCTTGATTATGCAAATAAAGGTTACATGTGAAACAAATGATCAATTGAACACTTTTTTTAAAGAATAGAATAGAATTTTTTATTGGCCAAGTGTGATTGGACACACAAGGAATTTATCTTGGTGCATATGATCTCAGTGTACATAAAAGAAAAGATACCTTCATCGAGGTACAACATTTACAACACAAATGATGGTCATAGGGCACAAAATTAACACTTAATGATACAACACTTAATGATAATCATAGGATACAAATAAACAATCAGGAACAATCAATATCAATATAAATCATAAGGAGTACCAGCAACAAAGTTACAGTCACAGTCATAAGTGGAAAGAGATGATGGGAACGAGGAGAAGATTAATAGTAGTGCAGATTTAGTCAATAGTTTGACAGTGTTGAGGGAATTATTTGTTTAGCAATGTGATGGCCTTCGGGGAAAAACTGTTCTTGTGTCTAGTTTTCTGGTGTGCAGTGCTCTATAGCTTCGTTTTGAGGGTAGGAGTTGAAACAGTTTATGTCCAGGATGTGAGGGATCTGTAAATATTTTCACGGCCCTCTTCTTGATTCGTGCAGTAAACAGGTCCACAATGGAAGGCAGGTTGGTAGCAATTATTTTTTCTGAAATTCTAATCATCCTCTGAAGTCTGTGTCTTTCTTGTTGGGTTGCAGAACCAAACCAAACAGTTATAGAGGTGCAAATGACAGACTCAATAATTCCTCTGTAGAACTGGATCAGTAGCTCCTTGGGCAGTTTGAGCTTTCTGAGTTGGCGCAGAAAGAACATTCTTTGTTGTCCTTTTTTGATGATGTTTTTGATGTTAGCTGTCCGTTTTAGATCTTGCGATATGATAGAACCTAGAAATTCGAAGGTTTCTACTTGATACTGTGTTGTCTATGTCTAGTATTGTGAGAGGTGGAAGTATGGAAGGGTTTCTCCTAAAGTCTACCACCATTTCTACGGTTTTGAGTGTGTTCAGTTCCCGATTGTTTCGGTCGCATCACAAGGCTAGTCATTCGACTTCTCGTCTATATGCGGATTCGTCATTGTCTCGAATGAGACCAATCAGTGTTGTGTCATCTGCAAACTTCAGTAATTTTAACAGATGGATCGTTGGAGATGCAGTCATTGGTATACAGAGAGAAGTGGGGAGAGCATACAGCCTTGGGGGGGCTCCTGTGCTAATTGTACAAGTATCTGATGTGATCCTGCTTAGCTTCACCTGCTGCTTCCTGTTTGTTAGAAAGCTTGTGATCCACTTACAAGTCTGTTCAGGTACCTATAGCTGGTTTAGCTTAGTTAGAAGAGTGTCTGGAATGATGGTATTGAATGCTGAACTAAAGTCTACAAAGAGGACCCTTGCATAGGTCTTTGGAGATTCAAGATGTTGTAAGATGTAGTGCAGAGCCATATTAAGAGCATCATCTGTTGATCTATTTGCTCGGTATGCAAATTGCAAGGGGTCTAACAGCGGATCCGTGATGATTTTCAAGTAGGAAAGCACGAGCCTTTCAAAGGTTTTCATGACTACAGATGTTAAAGCAATTGATATGTAGTCATTCAGTTCCTTGATGGTGGGCTTCTTCGGCACTGGGATGGTGGTAGAGTGTTTGAAGCAAGAAGGAACATAGCACATCTCTAGTGATTTATTGAAGATATGGGTGAAGATGGGGGCCAATTGGTCAGCACAGACTATATATTTTATAGATATAAATATAGATATAAATATAGACTATATATTTTATAGATATAAAATCACAACTCTGCTACTTAGCAGCCCTTGCAGTATTTACTCACTTCTCTGCCACATAAATGAACATAGATGTTAGTATGACTACAGGGGCGCTGTATAAACTCAGTGCAAGTTAAACCAGTATTACAGGACCACTGACAAAAATCAAAAGTCTGGTATCACATTTCTTCACTAATAAATTTTATTAAAAGACCTTAACTTTCATGAGCCGCAGCTCACTTCTTCAGATGTTCAGAATGGCTAGACTGATGTAGGATTTAAATTGGGGTGAGGTGGGAAAGAAGAGAGAGAGGAAGATAGCTTGATTATGCAAATACAGGTTACATGTGAAACAAATGATCAATTGAACACTTTCAACATTTGTTAAAAACTCTGTTGAGACTTTCTGAGATTGCTTGAAATCTTTTGATGCCAGTTGAACAAAGATATTTATCAGTCGGAAAAGTTGTACTGGTTTCTTGACATGTCTGCAAACTAAACAAGATTTGGCAATATCATCTCTCAAATCTCAGCCTCTTTAATAAGGGCTAGAAGCATGAAATGACAGGTGGTACTACCAGAGGGTCATATAAAATCCCAAGTCTGTAACAGATCTTTGCGATATTTAAATCAGTAGCTTACAGCAGTCAAGAGTTTGCAATACAAATTCACCAATCTCATTAAAAATCCCAATCATTTACAGCAGCCGGAGTTTGCAAAATACAATTACCAATCTCATTAAAAATCCCAATCTCATGACTGTTATATTTACAGCAGCCGGAGTTTGCAATATAAAATCACCAATCTCATTAAATATCCACTTTAGTAGTAGTAAAACACAAAACCCAAAAACACCACAGTCCTTCCTCGCGCCTACGAACGCGTCCACGTTCTTCTCTTCTCTTCAGCCCGAAATGATCGTTTCTTCGGGTTAAGGACCCACAGTTTATCCTAATAGCTATCCTTGCTGTGGCCACTCCTCTTTCTCCTTCCTGCGCCAATCAGGCGGGAGTGGAGGCAGGACCTCCTTGCGAGTCAGCGCTGCCGGGAAGTACCGCCTTCCTCGTCCCTTCTGCTTGATGCTGGTCTTTTTTTTTTTTTTTTTTTTTGCTGCTGGAGCCCCCATACAAGGGGACCGTTTCGGGATTTCTTTTTTTTTCCCCCTTCCCGATCCAGGCTATAGAGAGCGGGAGGACGGTGAAAGCCGGACCGGACGTTTGGTCACCCGGAAGAAGAGGTATGGTGGCCAAGTGTGGCGTTTTAAACTACGATAGAGACTGACTTGTATCTCCAGAAGAGGCCTAATTCTCCTCCTTGTTGCTTTCGGTGCGAGGAAGCGGCGAAGTTTCTGGACAGAAAATATAGTATGCATTGATACACTATATTGCAGAATCCTGGATTCAGTAGCTACTTCCCAAAATTTCATGTATTCGGCGTACCTGTTCGTCAAAATTTGCAAAAGCCTCGCTTCGTTATCTCAATAAAAGCTTTGCTTCCAGTCCCTGCTCACTCCCGCCGACCAAGTCATTTCGCTTAATTAATATATCGGAGCGTTTTGCCTTAGATCCTTCATAGACCTCACTCACAAAATATGCACATATGTAATGAGACCTGTTTAGATTTGTATCGCAGTTTGTATCACACACGCACCCCTGTCGTTGACCTTTGTAAACCACCGTGTGTTGGGTGTTTTGTTTAATATTAAAGAAATCATGCCCTAGCGAAACAAACCTAGCCCTAGCGTCTAAAAATCAGTCAAAAATCTAAAAACCTGAAGCTAAAAGGGAGTTTCGCACATAGGAATGGGTAGCTATCTAAATTGAAATAAGATTGTTTCTTATATTAATAAGTCTACATTTCCAGATACTCTTTTCATATAACTTTTTCCTGCATTCTTTTCTTCTATAAGCCACTGCAATGCTTTTTTTTTCCCACTTCAAAACTTACATATCATTCATGTATGTGCGTGGGATGTATACGATTCATATTAGTTTAAGAAAAAGATTTGGCTAGAGAATTTTTTTTTATGGTGCTGGAGAAAACAAAAATGTAACACTATAACACTATCTAATCTAGCATTGTCTTGATTACAGTAGACAGCTAGGGAATCTAAAAGTACAGAGGATAGATATAATTGCACCTGTCCATTCTGTAATAGCTATACTAATAGTTATTGATAGTTGCATTTGATTACATGTCTCAGATTCTAGTACAATATAAGAATGAAAATTTTTCTTAGTCTGCATTTTACATCTATAACAATAGTTTATAGCCTGTTGAAGGGCTGTTAATGTTTCACAAGGATGGATCTCTCTCTCCCCCCTTCCCTCCCTCTCCCTCTCCCCCTTCCCCATCTATCCATCCATCCATCCGTTGTCTGTCTGTCTATCCATCCATCCATCCATCTTCCCAAAAAAGTCCATGTGTTGAAATCAGAAGATCAGAAAAATGCATAAAAGTTTCATTTTCTTGCCAAAGTTTCATAGAATTTAGGATAAAATAACACCTCCTACCCATTTAGTAAGTAATGGAGATCATCATTTACTACAGTGCTTTCTCCTTTGCTGTGGTTTGCCGGAATTTACATTTCACTAAGTCATAAATTATGAGTTCCAAACAGCAACAATTATGATCATATGTCTAAGAATGTAGTTACTATGTCTGCTTTGGTTTACTATTTCCATTAAATCCATTTTACAAAGCATACTTATAGAACAACCTATACATTTCTCCATGCCACCAGATTTTCATGATGCCCACTATTACTGGTTATAGTAGCATAGCAAACCAGATTTAAAAAGGAAAAATGATGATTTTTAAGCATGCAAAAATGTTCCACGTACTTAGTGACAACCTTTTAAAGAAACTGCATTTTTTTTCTGATCTCAAAATACTGCTGCCCAATGCTTAGAAAATAAGTGTTTGCTTTAAGGAACTGTTGAAAGATGTTCCATTCCAGAATCTGAAAATTTGAACTATACCTTACTGTTAGTGTGGATCCATCATGGGTCTCTCTGCATATGTGTGGCACACACTCATATTTATATAAAGAGCAAGTGTGTACTCATTCCAGTTGTAAAGTGACTTTGTAACTGCTTGTAAGCATTTGTCTTGTAATATCCTTCATGGCTGCGAAGGGAGAAGACTTGAGAATGTTTCTTAATTAATACCTTCCCGAAAGAAACTCATCAGGCATTTATATTGCTTATTTATTTACAAAAATTATATGCAGTCCATCTCCTTATCCAAAGAGACTCTGGGTCACTATAAAAAAGAAATACATTTCTAATTTCTCAGACATTTTCATTTTAATTACTATATTTTAACTACTTATTGTGCAATTAAAACTAATAAAATCTGAATACTCTTTTTTTAACTGCTTATGAAGGCCGAATGAAACAAGTAACTGATGAGGCTAACCATTATAGAAAAGGTTGGGCCATTTTTCAGGGAACAGCAAATTTTCTTAGCATTCTTAGTTATAGTCTTTTTATTATGTAAGAAGAATGTTGTGATTCTGTATCAGCTGCAATAACTGTAGAGGCAGTATGCTTCTGAACATTAATGCTAAAGCATAAGTCGTTTTCATGAGTTTTTCAAAAGTGGTCTGTAATATATAATATACATATAAAAGTAAAATATAATACAAAGAGAAGACAGACCAGATAGGATGTTCAGAAAGTGAAGAGATGGTAATTAATTAAACAATTAAAAAACAAACTATAGTATAATTGCTTCAGTCATATGGGCTTATTATCCTGTTGGAAATACCAAAGTCAGCCTGAGACTGAGAAGAACTATGTTAAATCCTTGCCTTTCCCAGCCTTGGTTCATAGCTTCAGAAATTCTACCTTTTGTATTAAAGCAACCAACTTTTCTGCTAGCAAAGGGAGAGTCTAGATCAGGGGTGTTAAACTCATGCCATCATGTCATCACATGATGCATTGTGACTTTTTTCCCCTTCGCTAAAACGGAGGTGGGCATCCGGCCCATGGGTCTAGAGTAATCCTATTCTGTATACAACTCAATGTATGCATCTCTCCCTTGTGGAAATATATATTGACAGTGATACTAAGTGTAATTGTCCTTCATGGAAATGAAGGCTTGAAATTTTTGTGTTCGTGAAACATTTTGAATCTAATATTGTTTTGTTGGTTTGAAAACATGTTTGGGGTTTAAAACATTTGTGTAATGGTATGTGGGAATGACCATGAAGGAAAAGAAGAGGCGATACCTAGGAAACAATCAAATAAAAATGGAGGGACCTGCAATTGCTTAACCAGCAAAAAATAAATTAATTAATTAAAAAAAGATCTGCCTAACATATTTTTATTTATAGGATTTTTATACCGCCCTTCTCCCGAAGGACTCAGGGCGGTTCACAGCGATAATAAAAATAGAACAATATACAATTAAAACAACAATTAAAAAACTTATTATATATGGGCTGAGATATAAAACAATATCCTATTAAAATTAAACTCTCTAAAAATATAAAATTATAAAATTTAAAAATCACGAAGCCAGTCCTGCATGGATGAATAAATAGGTCTTGAGCTCATGGCGGAAGGTTCGAAGGTCAGGCAGTTGGCGTAATCCAGGGGGAAGTTCGTTCCAGAGGGTAGGAGCCCCCACAGAGAAGGACCTTCCCATGGGGGCCGCCAGCCGACATTGCTTGGCGGACGGCACCCTGAGAAGCCCCTCTCTGTGTGAGCGTACGGGACGGTGGGAGGTATTCGGTAGCAGAAGGCGGTCCCGTAAGTACCCTGGCCCTAAGCCATATTGGACTGTTAAAAGTGACAAGGGGAGATTTGTATTTTCAGACTTGCAACATTCTGGTAATGTAGTCTTATAATAAAGGACAATAAGCTCATGTGATTGTGGTTCTTGTTTGGGTTATCTGGGAGAGCTGACAAAAAGCCAGAATTGGCTGTTTCAAATTTCAGAACATTTCTAACGTATACATACACCAGATCTCAGTTCTGGCACATATCACTGTCACATCCAGGTTCTATAGAACTGGGGGTCACAACACCAACCTTTCTTTCTGGACTCTTGATTGTCACAGTCCAATTTACCTGGATAACAGCATGAAGTAAAATAACACTTAAAATGTATAAATGTGTTTATTGACTGCACATTCAGCAACTATTCACAATGGCTCTGAAAAACCTGTGATACAGCACCGCCATTGCCATGTGATTATGATTTAGGTGATTAGCAATCAGAGTATCAGTATATTTATGATGGCTGCAGGATCTTGTGATCTCATGATCATCATTTTCAACTTTCACAGATGTTTTCTGACATCATACAAAATAGGGAAAACAGTTCGTGGTCCTATAACATGCTTAATGACTGCGGGTGATTTGTTTAACTGCAGCAGGAACTGACAACATGGATGGGCACATGATGTTTCATTGTACAATCTCATTACTTGGCAATGGAGTTGCTGGTCCCAATTGCAGCCAATGAGGACAACTGTATTCTTTTGCTATAACTGTTTATTGAATGCAGCCACTACTAATTCTGTAATACAAGATGACACAAAGCTCCAATTCTTCTCTGTTAGTGTGTTTTAGTGAGGACTAGTCATAGATAAATTTTAGCTATGGTAACAATGTGACAAAAATGGTTGAAATTCATGATTTGGATGGAACTGAAAGTTCAGTGGTTAATTCAGGTCCCACAAGATGGTGTTCTGGTTGAACTCTGCATGTGTTTGATGGAGATAATAGCAGTTTCCTAAGTCTTACTTGATTCTAATTCCTTACCAAGGACTTTTCAAACTCTTTTCTTATCCCTAAGTGGGCTTTGTGAAAGTGGACTTTTTTAGCGCTTTGGATAAGCATTGTCAAGTGGAGGAAGTGGCTTCCATGAGTAACACGAAGCGCTTTCATTGCGTTAGAGTTATGGATATTTGTTCTTCAAGAGTTCAGTTCCTTGTGTAATTGTCTCCCTGGCCCCAGTGGCTAATGAGATGCTGTCATGATTGCTTCACATTCAAAGCCTTTTTTCTTTCTTTGCCGTTCATTAATGTAATGAGCTGTTAGCCACTGCCTGACATGAATTGTATTATGTATTTTACTACTTCAAGTCCTTGAGATTGTCTTTTTCCTCAGTATGGTTGATTAAAAGTCAGCACTTTTGCATGTTGGTATTTTTCTCTCCATTTTTAATCTTAAAAATAGTTTTATAAAAGTTTATGTATTTTTAGGCAGCATACAAAACGTACTAAAGTAAACAAAGCTGCAGTCTTTTTTATGCTTTCTATGGGGTAAATCAGTGGGATGAATACTTTGTAATATATACCATCTTGAGTGTTTATTCAAAGAAAATTTTTCAATAGCAGGAATCCAAAGCACTGGCTTTAGACACTTCCAATGCTAATCTACTTGAAAGTGCCTATCAGTTTTGAAGTACCTTCCCTTTTAACAATCCTATTCAGGGTTATTGTAGCAAAAATAAAACAAAAAGCTCCTTTGAGCACAAGAAATCAATTACATAATTTTATTGAATCATAGCAAAAATACTTAGAAAAAATGTTTTCTAAAACCTCTTTTTATTTCACTCAAAATTTTTGAGCATTAATTTTTAGCTTTTGCTGGTTTAAAGTCATGATTGTAAAATATTTTTTTTACATTTTGTGAAATCTGGTATTAATTTTATTTATTCATGATGGCCTGCATAATATTTTCTGTCAATTTAATGGGCACATTTTCTGTTATTTTAACTTTAGCATTCTTTTAATACTGTTCTTACTATTCCTCTCACTAATTTCAGCTGTGAGCATTCTCCATAGTAGCTGGACATATTGTTCATAAGATGGCAATTACAATTTCAGCATATCCTTATAGGAGAAATTGGAGCATGTTGGTTTTCAGAATATATATATAGAAGAATATAACTGTTGGGGGAAAATTAATCCCTCTCTTTGTAGTAATTTGATCCCTCTGTTCATTTAAAGATGTCAGAAATACCTTGCTTAATTTTTTGAATCATGCTTGAAAACATTATTTTTTTCATCATTTTAAATTAACACTTTCCTTACTTTGTTCTAATAATTAAACAGATAACTGGAAATACCTAATCATGCAATGGCTTTTGAAGACATACCAAAAAAGAACTGGTATAGCATCTTGGATGCAGAACCCTCTGATAATTTAAAAGAATTGAAAAGAAAATATCAAAGACTAATATTGCTGGTAAGTAAATTTTATGTCCTTAAAAGGCAAAATAATTCATTTACAAATACTTGATTGATAACTATCATATAAACAGAACAGATATAGCAGGTATTGGTTATATTATACACATACATATCTTACTAATTGAAACTGAAACTATTATTGCTCTCTCCAACCCCCAGGAAAACCATGACATTCTGTAACTTTCTCTACATTCTAAAAATGTACAAGAAATTAATTGCTGTTTTTTTTTAATCATGTGAAATGAAAATTAGATGAAAGAACTATGTTCAGACTTATAAATAATTCTTTGTCTTAATTAAAGAAAATGCCTGACCTTCCTTTCTGAATTGTGGCAGCATGAAATGAATCAATCAGTGTTTGTGACTTTACAATTTGCTACCATGGAAGCAATTATAATGTCACTAGTACTGGATTGGCATCACTGGATAAATTAAGCATAAGACAGTGACTGAAAAACAAATGAATCCCCCCATGCCTAAAAGTGTATTGTTCAACTGCAGTAATATGATTAAAAAACAAGTACATAAAGTTTTCTTAAATGTGCCATCTATTTGCAGAACCTATATCAATGAAATCTGAGTTTTTGTATTTATTCTACTATATCAAACATAGATTGATTTATATGTTGCTGTAAAGTTGGACAGACTAATGTTATGGGAGTGAAGTTACATTACATTACAGGTTTGCATGTTTCTGTCGTATCTGAAGATACAATTTTATAGTGATTCATTGCTATAATAGTGTTTTAATCTTAAATTGCTTATGGGCATTAAATATTAGAGTTGCCAATAAATCTATGAAATATTCTATTTCTTCAAAATAAATACTTCAAATCAAAAGTATTTATTTACCTTTTCCTGCCCAGCCCCAATTGTTATATAGCTACAATCCCATCATAAAATAAAAGCCTCTACAGATTTGATAGCTTTCCTAAAGCCCAGCGGAACATAAAGTTTAGCTCAGAATACTTGGAATTAAATTACTTGCTCGATTGAGATCAATTAAATAATATAATATAAGGAAAACATGATGCTCCTCCTAGCAGTTAACAATTTTCAATATTTTCTAAGCAAGACATATGCTGAAGACATTTATTTTAAAGAAAGTATTAAAAACAATTATAATGCATTTAAATTAGTTCCTCTGATACCAAAAGTCAATTGTCAGCAGAATAGAAATATTGAAAAAATAGGATACATTTGGGACTAATTTGTAAAATATGAATTTTCAGAGACCTTTTTTACAAATTTAAAAGGACAATCTCTTTCAAATGAACAAAAATAAAGTGAGAATGGACCATATTCAGTATCTACAGTGTCTAAAAACAAAATAGCCAAGGAGAAAGTAAAAAGTAGGTTATCCCAAACAAGGGTTTGGCTGGGCATAGAAATAGGGCATTCTATACAATAACATTTTGTAGTTACCATTACCATTTACCAATATATGAAGTCTTTAAGAGAGAGTCTTTAAGAGATCATGGCATTTTTATGTACAAAATTTAGTATTTGCTTTTATATCCTAGCTTTTCCCTTGAGGCTTCAGTGAGGTGTGTTCCCCTCATGCTCACCTCACAGCAAAAATTCTGTGAATTAGGTTGGAGTAAGACAGAATTAATGGCTCAAAGTTACCCATTGAGTTTCCTATTAATTGGAGGCTTGAGTGTGTCTTGTACAACATGTTAATTGAACTTACAGGTACATGCATGAATATTTAAGAATAGATACTGAGGAGGCAACATGATTTAGATATTAAACTATGTTTGAAGTTACAATTGCATCTGTTTACTTTTTTCTTTCTTATAATCCCTGTCTTTTTCTAAGCAAGTGGCTGTTAAAATTTAAATTGCTGTAATGGCCAGTTCTGAAATTACGAAGTCAGAGTACTTGAGTCTTCTTAAAACCAGGGGTCTGACAGCCGAATTGTTGTTCAAGTTGATAGCATGTCTATTTGAAAGTAATAGACAGGCAGAATTTAGGGTGGTAAAATCACATGTCCAAGTATCTTATCACAGCTGGTTGATCTAAATTTAAGTCTGTAAATACTTCTACTAGTTAATGCCATGGAGGATCTCTTATCATAAGTTTAATCAATCTAATATTCATATTCTTCAACTGTGATTCTTCAGGTTATGCAGTTTAAATAATTAGTGTTTACCTATGACTGGGTTTATGATTGTTTGTAAGAAGTAGATCTGAGGAACAGGTAAGGAAAATTTGGGGGGCAAACGAGTTACATGCTTGTTCAGTAGATTTTCATAATGTATCTGCTAAAGCATTCTAAATGGTGCATTGATTTGGTGCACCTGTCACAAAGTGCACATTTAATTTTTAAATCTGTCCTTAGTATTCAAAATTACATCTAATGCAGTGCTTATTGTGTGATGGATTGTAAGTATCTCTTGGCAAACAGCTGTTGCCAAGAAATAATTTGAACCAATAAACTGGAAATCTGCAGCCATGTTATTTAATCTATAGCAATACACATATACACAATTACTTTTAATGTACATTGTATATAATATATATTAATATACTTATTAGTAGGTTATGATATTCTCTTGATGGTATAATACAAATCTAATATTTGTGGAAAAGACAAGGCCACTTATATGGGGGTAGAAAATCAGCTTCTTTAGGGAAAAATGAAGTATATACCATGCTTATTATCGTAGATGTATTTGGGATTTGAATACTTTGCATGTCTATAATAGATAGAGGAATTGCGTCCTGTAATGTAGAATATTTAAAAATGTTCATGCTATATCTTTGGAATGAGAGAAACTTATTTTACAAGTGTTTTAGACACTGTTAAAAGGAAAATATTTCATAGAAATCATTTTCAATGTTCCCACAAATTTCAGTCTAATCTATAGGGGGAAAAGGGGGAATGGATGACACGAGCATTATGGTTGAGAACTGCTTATTTCTGAAATCATTCATTTTTCATTTTAATCAGTAGTGTATGGATCAATGTTCTTTTTAACAGTTTAGTATAAACTAAAATTTATATGACTATAGTTTTCCATTCATCACCATTTACACTGCTTGTGGCCATCCATTTTTATTTTATTTTATTCACGACATACATACACACACACACACACACACACACACACATTTATATAAAAGGGACGTGGTGGCTCAGTGGCTAAGATGCTGAGTTTGTCGATCGAAAGGTCGGCAGTTCAGCGGTTCGAATCCCTAGTGCCACATAATGGGGTGAGCTCCCGTTACTTGTCCCAGCTTCTGCCAACCTAGCAGTTCAAAAGCACGTAAAAAATGCAAGTAGAAAAATGGGGACCACCTTTGGTGGGAAGGTAACAGCGTTCCGTGCGCCTTCAGTGTCAAGTCATGCCGGCCACATGACCATGTAGACGTCTTCGGACAGCGCTGGCTCTTCGGCTTTGAAACGGAGATGAGGCCTACCCCCTAGAGTCAGGAACGACTAGCACATGTGCAAGGGGAACCTTTACCTTTACCTTTATATATTTATATATTTATATATATATACATATACACACACACATACATTTATGAATTAAAAATTAACATCAAAATATAACTCTTGCCTAATTATTATGAGAATACTTTCTTGTAGTAATTCTCCCTTGAGCCAGATTCAAGAGGTAACTATTTTGTGGTCATTGTGACATAGAAATACAGTAAGTGACTGTTACTCTTTGGTAAATGACTGCTTAACTGTTGGCAGCCATTCGCTTAACAGAAAATTGTGGGATGATTTTTCATTAATTTGATCTTTTCAAAATCAAGTTGGAATGGAATGTTTAGTTTTACACTTATTCCAATGTTACATCTTCTGTTACTTTCCCAAAAAGATAATATTAAAATATGATATTAGTAAAAATTAAAATGATATGTAAATGTTAGAGGTAATGGGTTTAAATTAATAGCTTTGAACAGGCAGCTTGAAATCCCTTTGTTCCTGTGTCAGAAATCAGAGCTAAAATAGGAGTTAGAAACTTGGAGCCCTCCTACTGTTGTTGAACTGTAATTCTCAACATCCTATGTTATTAGTTATGCTAGTTGAAACTGCTGAATATTATAATTCAGCAACATTTCAGAGGCAACAGGTTCCCATCCCTGATATAAATCCATTGCCCTCAGTTAAATTTTACTATAACCTCAGTTTGTTTCTATCTTATAACATTAAAAAACAGTGTTACACACTCATGCATCACACATTAAACATAGGTTTCCTTTTAAAAAAGGATACTGACAGCATACTGCTTTTGTGAAGAAAAGGGGTTTATCCACTTCCTTATTTACCTCATGTGTCAGGAGAGGGCTGAAAAATTACAGTAGTTATTATATAATGCCTTTTTCTATAGAATTCAAGTTGCATTCTTATAACTGGTATGACGAGAGATAGAAGTTGATTTCACATACAGTATTGAGTGAAGCCATTGTTTTATAGAATTCTGATTTATTGAACAAACCACAATTGGATAGGATGATATAACATGTTAATCCACTATTGAACAAGCCACATGAATGCAATATGTGAACAAATTTACTGAGTAATCTTTCTTCAGGTAGTTTTATGGGTTTCATTTAATCTAAAATCAGATCTTCCCAAACCTGACCTGGCATTTGAACAACGTCAAACTGAATTTCTGGTAGGAATCATGGCAAACTATAGGACCATTTTCTGGGCTGCTGTTATAAATATTCAAGATATCTGGCAAATAAAGTCTCTCAGATATGCTTTTGAGTTAGATGGTGACTGGAAAAATCCTCTCAAGGTGTTAGTACCAAAGTATTGTGTGATTAACTGGAATCAGTGTGAGCCTGTTTGAGGAGATTGACAAGATCCTTGGGAATGCTAACTCAGTGACCTGTTCATTAGAGCCATGTTATTTATTAATAAATGGTAGTCTTGCCGCTTTGAAGGAGGCAGTGATGGTTTCACTCCTCAAGAGCACTTCAGTTGACACAACTGTACTAGACAATTTTCAACCTTTTAGGGGATGTTGTTGAAAAGCTAGTCGGCTGTTGGAGCTTCAGAACAAACCTAAAAGAATAGATCCCTTTCATTCAGGTTTCAGGCCAACACTAAGGCAGAAGTGATCCTACTTGTTAATGGCTTCTGGCAAATTTGGGATAGGTTGATCCCAGCAACTTTCAGTGGCATTACTCATGGTATCTTTCTGGCTGCTTGTGGGAATTAGAAGAGGAGTATACCTTTTTCTCTAAGGTTGAGTCCTGCTGGTGCTGAGAGCAAAAAGAGATCAACTCTAAAGCTCCTAATGTGTAGGTATCTTAGGGCTGAATACACTTACTCTCTTCTGTTCAACAATTCCATGGGAGTACTAGGTGCGGTTGACTGTTGGTTTGAGGTCAAGTATGATTAGTATGAGGATGATATCTAGAAGCAGCAATTGCTTCATAATGCAGTGGGCAATTATAGGCATATCATGTACAATGGTTACCAGTAGACTTCCAGTTGCGATTCAAGATGTTGGTTATCCTCTATAAAGCCTTTCATGGCATAGAACCTATTGATCTAAGGGACTGTCTGTCTTCAATTGTTTGTTTTTCTGGTATTATCAGATATAGTTGGCATGTTCCTGGTCCTCTCCACTAAGCAATGTCATTTGATGGAACCTAGGAAAGTACAATAATATTCGTCCTGAGATCTCCCCTGACACCCACACCCCCAAATGTTTTGAACAGAACTTTGAACACTTGGGTTTTTTCCCCTATGCTTTAGGATATACTGTCTGTTCATTGCATTGTTTTTAGATTGGATGGTTTTATTCTGGATGCCTGCAGGTGTTTTTTTTAACCTTCTTATTGTAATGTTTTTATTTTATACAGAGTTGTGGAGTTCAAAGGCCTTATAAATTTAATAAATAAACTCATCTTATTAATATTTAAGCTGAAATATATGAAGTAGCCTAAACCTGCCAGATATGTCATATGAAGTAGCCTGTCCAATATGGTCACATTTTCTTTAGGTAGGAATCATCAAGATGGACAGATTAACAGTTTTCTAGGATGACACAGAGCTCCAAAGCACCTGATGCAGATGACAAATTTAGAATTTTTGCAAATTTAAAAAGAGCACTTTTATAATAGTAAGGGGTGTTTTTTTTTAGCTAACGAGTCATCAAGAATTAGATGACTTACAAATTTAATAAATTGTTGTTAAATTAATAGCTCAAAAAACACCCACTGAACAAAAGATAGCTGTGGTTAGTCTGATAAGGATGCAAATTTCACATCCTCCTATATAGCAGAAAAAACTACTGAACTGTAGATCCTTAGATAAAAGATAGATAGGCAACTTTGCAATGGGATAGATTTTTCCATCTTTATTTATAATGAACTCCTCCATTCCTTCAGCTGTGCAGAAAGTACTTGCAAGCATTACTTGGCAAGGTTGCTGGAAGCTTTATATAACACATTAATAGTCTTTCAGTTCCTCTTCCCCAAACCCTCTTCTGTCAGATTAATATTCACTCTTCCCTATTGATTTAGGTTAGATTTTCCATTCCTTTTTAATCTCATGATTAACTCCTGTAGTTCTAAGCAGACTTTCAAATCACAATTGAGAGTACAGAGAACAAAGTTGCTTCTTGATACCTCTTAATCGAAAAGTATGTAAATTCATAATTCATAAAATTCATAAAATTGCTAGATGCTACCAGTAATACTCTATTGGTCTGTAGAAGAGCATGAACTTTCAGGGTGGAACAGCCACCAAATATCAGTGTGGAAAGTGGCAGTTGTTGAAATGATGTAGCAATTAAAGTAAAACTTCAAATGAGGAATTATTGCAGTAATTTGAAATTATTTTTTTTAAACAAAACGTTATCAATTCAGAAATATGGATTTAAAAATTGGCTAAATATTGTTCAGCTTGGATTTTATTTAGGTTCTTGAATATATTTGCATTATTACCCTTGTAAATATTTAGTTCTATTTCCTTTGACATTGAATAAGTAGAAAATGTACCAGTTATTTTAAAAAAAATCATATTAAACAGTCTATTCCATAAAAATTCATGTCTTCAACCAAAAAAAAAGAATTCCAAGATGTGGATTGATAATAGTTGACTGAACATGATGCTAGCATGTTCAATTTTTAAAATGAGTAGTTATCTTGAAGATACAAATTGAAGTTTTATGTTCAAATCCTATTTTTATTTTATATATGAATAAAATACCCCAAGATTTCCTGCTACTTTATTCAAGCATTTAGAAAATATGGCGGAAGTGAAGCTCACATTTAACTTTACATTTTTTTTCTACTGATCTCCCTGGTGCCCAAACTGGCATTTATAAAATAGTAGTATTTTATTTTTGCTCTTAAAATGTCGGTTGCATTTTACATTTAGAAAGCCATTGTTAAAAGTTAATTGATATAGATTCAATAAATACATCTTGATTATATTAAATTTGGTAACAAAGTTGTATCCAGAAAAAAGGATATATGTTTATATGTGCAATTTATATAAATTGCAATTAATATTTGCAGGCCTAGAGCATGAGTAGAAAATCTTGCCAAGGAGCAAAGGGATTCTAAATTGGGAAATTTAGGATGTTCAACAAAAATGAAAGGGATGAACATGGGACCTCAGGAAGAAAAAATGAATTTCATTCTTGAGATAGGTTCTGCAGAATCACTGTGGATTACTAGAGACAATATACCTATCAGCAAAGTTGCTTTAGGGTGCATTGTAGTTTCATTATTATTTTTAAATTTACTTTACATTGAGGATTTATCATATTTCTTAATGCAAAGCTAATTTATTGAAAGCATAAAGGATGTGTATCTATGCAATGTTTATAGAAATGTTTGAATCTCATTTTACCAGTAAGGCTCTATATATGTTTTGTGCTAGAGTTTTTGGAATAAATAGGCACACAAGTTGCAGATAATTGATCTATATAGTTTGGAGTCTTTTCTTTCTAGTTTGCAGTTTGAAAAGGAATATGTACACATTAATGAAAAATAGCATCAGTAAAAATAGTTAGATATGATCAATATTTTTAAAATAGTGTGAAGAAAAACGCAACCTCTTTGAATGTAATATTTCTGAATACATTAGGTGGCAGTAGTGTGCTATATTTGTTACTAAGCCTTAATCTTTGATATTTTACTTTTTTTCTTAATGCAATTTAAAAATGGATGAACTGTATCTTTTAATTATTTGTAATCTTGTGTTTATTATATCACTTAAAGATTTAATTGCAAAGTTTATATACAGTTATGCAACTTTTTTGCATTAAATAAGTTAAACATAGTATAATAAAAACAAAATATATTTTAAATATTTGCAAGTTGAATATATGTAAGGGCAGTGCATAGTAACACTTTTAAAATCCGTATTGAATAACTGCTTGTAGCATTTCTTTTGATGTGTATCTTTTTCATTTCCTTTTAAAGTAGCAACTTGAAGAAATTCTATTCTTTCCCCTGAGACTAAATGTAAAATTTTCACATATATGTGTAAACTCCTCTTATTAAACAACTGGGATAGGTGATTGTGCCCTGCTAATTAGAACTGTGTCACACTTAGGGTTAATTTCCTTTTTAATTAATCAGAGCTTAATATAATCTATCTTTCCCACTCTTTTTTTCTCTTCTACTCTCTTTTTCTTCTCTTGGACTTTCTTAGACTTGAGATAATGTCTTAGTTTTTAAGCCATTAGCATTAAATCTTTACTTTTATAAATACTTGCCTCTTGTTCATCCATCATGACTGTAACCGTTGCTCCTATTTTTTCCAGTTTCATGTTTTGGTACAATTTAGGGTTAGTTTGAGAACACGAATTGTTTTAGTATCAAATAAATGCTGATGAGTCAAAGCAGACACAATTAAACTTTTAGCATGGTGTTTTCAATGTTGTGTTGAAATATTGAACAAGAGCACATAACTTGGTACCTTTTTCTTTCCTTCACTGTATTTCACAGGTAAAAGGGCTGGGGGAATTCAAAACTGGTACAGCCATGTCATTAATTTGGCAGAAAGATCAATTAATAGAAGAAAAGCATTGAAGTGTTGACAGAGCATGCTATCTAATTAGTACCTGATGAACCATGTAGGCCACAGAGCAAAGAGCTAGCTGTTGTACAAGACCTTTTATGTGCAAGTCATTAAGTCTGTATAGTAACCAAACTAAAAGATCTTAAATGGATGAGGGGTTTTTTCACCAAAGAACTATCCTGTGATGTGTCGAGGATCTCCCATGGATTTTGATAGAAGTAAAATTAGGAGCAGGTGTTTAGATCATGTGCTACATTAGTTACCTCCATTACTTTCCAGGAACGGTTACTTACCTGATATTCTGCTTTTTCGTTGGTGTTTTTCCATTTCACCAGTTACATTTTATTGGTAATTATTTTATAGAGAGTTGTTTACACACACATGCACACGCACACACTTCAGGCTCATTGGGAGCACACTAGTGTTTCATCTTCTTAACAATGGACTTCCCAAGGTCTGCAGCTGTTTTGCCTAACAACAGAAAGAATCCCATATGTACCATTAAAGACCTGCTTAGGTTATCAGATCCCTTGGATTTCCCACCCTGTAGGATGAGAAATTCAAGTTGAAGATTTCAACTCCTATAGAAATCTTTGCTTTCTTATTATTTGGGTTTCTTTTTCTTGTAAAATTTGGATTCAATTATCCTTCCATAAATGGTTGATTATATCTCCTCAGAATTGTGTTCTGTTCTTCTGAATTTTCCACAACAAAGTTTTGTTTATAATTATCTTGAGCCATTACAAAATACAGGACAAAACCTCAAATGAAGAATTTAACTTGAATCCAGAGATCCTATGAATTGAATTTTTCTCTCAGATTTAATAATCATAGAGGCAAGGACTTTTAGCTCTAAAGTACTGGGTGCCTATTCATAAAAAAATAGATGATGCAGAAAACCGAACAGAAATTGGGAAAAATCGTATGAAATCTGAAATGGTATAGAGTCTCCTGCCAGAGCAGGGGGCTGGACTAGAAGACCTCCAAAGTCCCTTCCAGATTCTAGTCTAGTCTAGTCTAGTCTAGTCTAGTCTAGGTTATTCTATTCTATTCTATTCTATTCTATTCTACTCTACTCTACTCTACTCTACTCTACTCTACTCTACTCTACTCTACTCTACTCTACTCTACTCTACTCTACTCTACTCTATTCTATTCTATTCTATTCTATTCTATTCTATTCTATTCTATTTTCTATTCAGTCAGTCGAATGTCTATGGAGATTCTCAGTCATCCAGGTCATAATTGTCCCAAAGGTGCTTTTTCAAAAGATGACTGGACTGCCTGGTTTTTCTTTGAAGATGTTTCACTTATCATCCAAGAAGCTTCTTCAGCTTCCATTCCCCACCATCCAATCAGAGCTGATTATTGTGTATAGCAACTCTCTGATTTCGGATTATAGGCACAAATAAAATGAACAAAATTTCATATAATGTGGATCTTGATCAGTAGAGGTTTCCATATGAAAGAAACTGTTCTTTTTCATTCTGTGTTTATATGTATGTTTTGTGGTGGGAGGGGTGCATATTCACTTTTCCTTGCTTGTCCAGTCGCTTATATTTCCTTTCCTTGATAAAAGTAAACATCTGATTTCTAATTGATGTACAGTTCTTTCAACTTGATCATATCATCTGGACTCGTCTCATTTTAGTTAATAATTGTATGGCATGTGTAGGAAATGACTAAATATTTGGTCCTAGAGAAATTATTAGCTTAATAATAACCAATTTAGCTTATTAATTATCAATTATTCTTGGGTAACAAAGCTCAGTTGTTTCTGCACAAGGCATATACATCTAAGAGTGGATTTTCTTAAGAATCTGTTCAGTCTGAACTGATTAAGTAGCCAGTTTTTTACCCCTCTGACTTGACTTAATTTTATGGAAACTTTTGATTTGTATATATTGACTTGTATATTTACTTAAATTTAAGTTTTGAAGCTTGGCTATGAAGTATTTTCTTATTTTCCTCATGGAATCTCAATATGAAGTGATTGCTTGTTGTAGAAATCAGGAAAACAGATAACATATTGAAAGAATTATATTTATGTCACTTTCAGGAGTTAAGGGGAACTGGGACCAGGAACTGTTGTTAAGTCAATTCTTTAGAACAACCTCCCTGCGGAGATCAAACTGTTTCCTTCCCTGAATTACAAAACAGAATATCTGATTGGGCAGATAGGATCATAGAATGATAGAGATGGAAGGAACCTTGGAGGTCTTCTAGTCCAATCCTCTGCCTAAGACAGGACACCTTATATTATCCTGGACACATGGTTATCTAATCTTTTATTGAAAGCTACTGGTGATGAAACGTGCACAACTCCAAGAGGCAAACTATTCCATTGTTTAATTGTTCTGTCAGGAAATTTTTCCTTAGTTCTAGTTTGGATTTCTCTTTAACGAGCTTCCACCTCTTACTTCTTGTCCTGCCTTCAGGTGCTTTGGAGAATACATCTACCCCCTCTTCTCTGTGCCAGCCCCTGTGCCAGTAGGGACAACATGATAGTTATCATGTCACTCCTAATTCTTTTCTTCATTAGGCTAGGCATACCTAGTTAGGGAATATACCTAGTTCCCTTAGACATTAGCATATTAGCACCCAGACTGCTTATCATCTTCATTGTTGTTCTCTGCAGTTTTTCCAGGGTCTCAGCATCTTTTGGGAATCGTGGCAACCAGAATTGGACGGAGTATTCCAAGCATGGCTTCACTAGTGCACTTCTTATGATCCTTGATGCTGTCTCTTCATTGATGCAGCCTAAGATTGCATTTTTGGCAGCTGCAGCACACCACTGGCTCATACTTAAGAGGTACTCCACTAGGACACCAAGATCCCTCCTACAGTTACTACTGTTCGGCTCGGTATAATCTATTCTATATCTGTGCCTTTGGTTCTCAACCACTGAACTGCATCTTGTTGGATAGGGCCCAATGTTCAAGTCTGTCAAGTCCTTCTGGATCTTGAATTCTTTTAATTTTAAAACTAATTAAATTTTTTAAATTAAAATCGTAATTTTATCTATGTTACATGTAGTCCTCAATTTACGACTACAGTTGGGGCCAGAATTTTGCTTACTAAGTGATGTGATCATTAAGTAAGTCATCCTATGACAGAACCGGATTTTACAACCATTCTTATTGTGGTTGTTAAGCAAATCCTGCTTCCCTAATTGACTTTGCTTGTTGGAAGCCAGCTGGTAAGGTTGCAAATCACTATTATGATTGTGAGATGCTGCAACTGTCAAAAATGCATACTGGTTGGCAACCACCTGAATTGTGATCATAGGGCCACAGAGGTGATGTGACAGTTGTAACTTTGAGGATGGGTTGTCAATATTTTTTTCCAAGTCTTCCTTAAATTCAAACCATTGTTAAGTGAACATCATAATTTGATGAGTACCTAGTATATTACTATTTGTATGTCTACTATGGATTTTAAAAATGTTTTTCTTATATTGCATTAACCTCTAAGAGTAATATGATTCCAACGAGTTTAAAATATTATAAATCAAATAAGAAACAATCCTATTCTTGAAGGCTCATTTCTGGAGAGGCCACCTAGGCATGGCAGCTGGCAAAGGTGACTGGAAGAAGTGTCATATAACCTCAAAGACCCTCAGGTTTACGGGAAGCCAGGATGCCCGTCCTCCTGTATAGGTCCAAGAATTTCACCCTGGGCAAGAGCAGCTCTCTGGTAATGGCAGTGGAGGCAGCTTAGTGGGTTTTTCCTAATAGCCATTCCAAATGGTTGAGTTGCAGATTAGATATTTCAACTAGCCTTAGGCTAAAATGAAATGTGGGCAATTATCCATTGTTCATATTCCTATAGTGAATAACTAAACTTAGTTTGTTTGTTTTAAAAAGGCTTAAATATTTATCAGATAAAAGCATTACATAAAATTATTGCAACAATATCAAATCAATTGGTAGGAAGAATATTGTGGGCTGGGTAGATGGGAAATCCCTATTAAAATAAGATTAGGTGTAGACCAGTTGTATTGCCTCAAAAATAAAAATGGTGGAAACAATAGATTACTATTATTTATGTTTCTAAACTAATTTTTTAAAAATTAAAACACAGTGTGTAAAATTAAATATATATTTACATATATTGGTATCAGAAATATTATAATGTTGCTCTTTTTCCTAAAATATAATTCAGTATTTGAAGTAATCAGTTAATTAGATATCAGACCTTTCCATTAGCAGTTTAATTCTGTTACAACCCATCACATTACATTATTGTTTTGTAGTTTCATTTTGACATCCTTTCTAGTTTCATTTTCAGTAATACAGTTCCTTTATTTTCAGAAACAATTAATGGAAAAATAATGTCATTAACCTATTATCTGCATTCATTAATGATATGCTACTTCATTGCAATTTTACTGTGTCAGGTGTAGAACTATAAGTAGTCCTCAACTTGGGACCATTCATTCAGCGGCCTGTGATCTTATGATCAAAATTTGGGTTGCCCACATGCAGTGAGAACCCCTGGATTACTGCAACTCCCCCACTTAACCTAGCTCTTCCCAATCTATGACATTTTGTCCACCCTGCACAATGGCATTCAATGCCAGCAGAGCTGGAGCTGAAGAGGACCAGGGCTGCAGCAGCCCTGCCCAGCTGCCACTGCCTCCAGACCTCTGCTTCATCCCCAGGGCTTCCACTGCCTCAAGCCCCATACTTCACCACTTCAGCACCATTCCACAAAGCCCCAGTTGCCTCTTGAAAAAGCACCTTTGGGACACGCTGCTTGATAAGAATTCTCCTTGGCACATTTCTTCGTGCCATCTTGATTAGTCCCAATTAATGTATTATCTATCCAAGTATGGATTTTGATCTTTATTTTTCAGCAAACAACATAAAATTGATGCCAAAAACTCGTTGGAGTTCAAATTTATAGTATTGAAATGTTATCAATTCTGCCAGAAAAAATGAATGGGAAAACATATTTTTAAATGTATATTGAAAGAAATATAGACTCAATGGTCTGGAAATAATACATGCATAAATGTTCATTGCATGATTTTTCTTTGCTTGATCATATTGATTCCCTTCAGATATAACACTATAGAACAAACAGTTCAAAATACCTTTATGGATGGTGCCATTAGAATAAAGAAGTTGCGACAAAGTCTTTCATTGTCTTTTCCATTGCATTACCAGTATAAATTTTATATTTTGTAATGATTAAATTGCAAATCACTTTGAAATTCTTCCATGTATTCTCTCTGTAAAGTTAGATTTATATTTTTGTATCTGTCTTACTGTGATTCACAAATACTAAAATCAATAGGAAGCTTTGGGGAACATTAATAATTCTATGTTAAAAAAAACAAGCTATAATAGTACCTTTATTCCCATGAAATAACAAATCATGATTAAATCATTGATGAAATCATCCCTGATTTAATTTATAATCTAGGACTTTAGTCCAGCTGTTTAATTTATGTGATACTGATCTATGTTTCTACGTTCCATATATTTCGGCATCAGTATTCAATTGAAACATCTATGTCTTTAAACTGTAGGCAAGTGAAAAAAAGATTAAAAGATGTAGATTTGTCTTACATTTTGTAAAAATCATTTTTTTTTAAATGTGGCATTTCCATAGCAGTAAGGCTTCTTTAGAATGTGATGCTAGTTTTTTAAAAAAAATATTTGGTATATTATATAAACCTAATATATTCAAATATTTGAGATACTTAATTTAAAATAGGTTTTTTAAGGTAATAGATTGAACATAATAATCTTAAATAGCATGCTATTTGGAAAAGTAGTGTATATGTTAATGGCAAATGAATATTAGAAGTATTACTGCATTTCGTCCTTAATAGATTTGAATATATATAACTACACAATGCTGTATTTGCAATATTATTTGCAAGAATAAAATCATAGTTCTCCACTAATTACCACAATTGAGCGGAAAATTTCTGTTGTTAAGTGCATCTTGCCCATTTAAAATCTTTCTTGTTGTTAAATTAGTAACGTGGTTGTTATGTGAATCTGGCTTCCCCATTAACTTGGCTTGGCAGAAAGTCACAAAAGAGGATCATGTGATCCCGGGACACAGCAATGTCATAAATATGAGCCATTTGCCAAGCATCTGAATTTTGATCACATGACCACAGGGACGCTGCAACATAAGTGCAAAAAATGATCATGTCCTTTTTTTTTTCAGTACTGCTGTAACTTTGAACAGTCACTAAATGAAAGATTGTAAGTCAAGGACTATCTGTATTTTGCATTTATATCCTTTATCTTAGCTGTATTATTGGGTAGAAAAAACATTCATTGAGCCATAGGTTTTAATAATTTGGACTTTTATTCATTGGATTGGTATACATTAAACGTACAGATTATCTGTTCAAAATACTTATATGTCAAACTGTATTTCCATTTAATAGTGTTTTGTTAACTTTTTCAACTCCATACCTCCCCTCCAATACAAGCAACTATTTTAAATGGACAATAAACATAGACAATGTGATGTAATTTGCATTGTTGTCGCATAACAAGGTTGAATGTATCTCTATTACATAATAAGCTTCCAATTCCATCTTGTATTAATTTGTGAATCTTTGTTTCTCTTTGCATTAATCATTCTCCTTAGGTAAATTGTCCATAAGACCAGTGATTCCATCGGCAAATTATCCAGAAAATGCTATCAATGCACATTGTGACATTTGTGCCACTGGTGTATTTGCTGTAGTCTAATTACCCTGGCAGCAGTCTCTTCTGGCCAGCATTGTTCCCTTTGTTTGCGTTTTTTCATGGCACTGTGGCTCTAACCTTTATAGTGTCCAAACACCTCAAAACAGATCTCCTATTTATTATTGATTCTCTTCCCTCCCTCTTCTTTCTTTCTTCCTTCCTTTCTTTTTTTTCCTCTTTTCTCTTTCCTTTTTTGACTGGCAGTATCATCCAGACAAACAGAGCACAGATGTGCCAGCAGGAGAAGCAGAGGCACGCATGCAGAGGTTCATCGAAATTGATCGAGCATGGAAAATTCTAGGAAATGAAGAGAAAAAAAAAGAGTATGACCTGCAGCGGCGTGGTAGGTTCCTGCCGAGGAGTGCTGTAGTAGCAGCAGCAGCTCTCAATGGTCGAAAGTGTGGGAATCGTTTAGTGGTGGTTTCTGAAATACTATTTGCTCAACCAAAACGTTCCATTTGCTTCTATCTTTGCTTTCATATTTCGATGTATTATTTATACTGATTGCCACATCTGCATTAGGCGGTTAAAAACATTAAATTACTTTTGACAAAGCGTTAGGTGGTAGCTGTTCTAAATGTAATGCATGTAGAATTTAGATAATAATGATTTCGTTTAGCCATTCTTCATTTGACAGTATTTAAAGCATTTTCGCTAAATGTTCTTAATTACTGGAGTCACGCCCTTTGCTACATTCCACTGTTACATTTTAAATTAGTTTGAGTAATTTATGTCAAAGGTATCCTGCAGCATATGGTTTTATGAACACTTTGCAATAATTAAACTGTATCCTTTCTATCACCTTTTACAAATCAAGCATTGTCCTAGGATATGGGTTTGTTTTTTTCTCATAAGGCACGAATGATGCCAGCTAGTTTTCAGCAAGCAAGTTATAACCACAATTCATTTAACCAGGCAGTTCCAGCGTACCTTTTTGTATATCTCTTGAAATGTAGCATTGTAAAACAGTGACAGGCTGTTGTGAAAAAGAAAGGGGGAATGTAGGTCAGATCTGTCACACATGGGCTACCATTACATGACGTGATAGGCTGTCTTTCTGCTCTGGCCTCAGGATAGGAGTCCCTCAGCCTTCCATTAGAACCTTCAATAAATGTATATCCCCCCTCCATGTTAATGGGGGGAGTCAATAATAGTGTATTGCCTGTGGGGAAAACACTCAGTTGCACTCTGTAGTAACACACTCCGGTCTAGCATTGACGTGTAGCTACCACCACTTTTTAGTGTGTCTGATAAAAGCTCACTGTCTCTGCAGCATGTTATTGAATTCCCTTCCATTGTACGTTGGCACACCATCAAACCTTTTTCTCTTGCTGTTTTAACTTCCCTGCTGTGAAGGTTGCCACAATTTTATTTGAGAAACAAAGGCTTAGTCAGCGTGGCTGGCAGATACATATAATATACTGTGTAGACAAGCTTATTTTTGTTCATTAATTATTTGAAAATGTGCAATGGACAAAATAATTTTTGATCTAATCGTATGGCTTAAAGCCTAAGTAAAAATTAGGACTTGTTAGGCAAAATAAAAAATAAAAAATGGAGCTCTGCTTTTAAGGAAAAAAAATCCTTTTGTAACAACTGATAGAAATTATTTCATTCAAATGTATTACATGATTACAAATGAAATAAAAACGTAATTAAATATTAATAGCTAGCATTATCCTTTCAGGCAATCTGGAGAATGAAGATTTTATTATTTATTTAGTAAAGCTTTTCTGGTCTTAAATTTTTAAATATTTAAAACTTATCCAAATTTATTTGATTTGGTTGAACATGGCCTCTAATGTGCATTTTTTGTTGTTCTGAGAGGATTGACAGTGTTTATGGAAAGAAGTTATTTAATAATAATTTATATGCTAGCGCTTGTTGTAGTCACAGGAATGGCAACATGTATGCCTAGGACACGTAGCTTTTGTTTTTAGCTAAATTTAATGTATTAACTGTTCCCTTCATTGGGATGTTTCTGCAAGTAGAAGTGATTAAACTATCAGAAAGCTGGTCAACATTATCTTCAAGCTGGGATTCCTGACTTACTGCTTTCTAACTACGCAGAAAATGTGTAGTTAGAAAGTGATTACAGGAACAGAGATTGGCACTGAATATAGAAGAATAACAAGCCAGTAATTCCAATTAGGATATAACACAAAACCAACTATAGAGAGCGGCTTCTTTATTTAAATCTTGCCACAACCACCAGAAACAATTGGAACACAACTCCTAAGCTTGTTGAACCAAGAACAACTAATTGGGCAGCATTTATTAGCACTTTGGTTTATGAATAGACACATTTATGAAGATTTCTGGCATGTGTTAAGTTAGTGAGATTTATTTTTATTTCTTCAATATGTAGCAAAAATGTTAAAAAGCACAGCAATACAGCTATGGTCAATCCAATTGATCAAGAGTACATGCATATTTACGTTGTTTACAATATTGAATATAGGTAGTTCTCAATTTACAACTGGTTGCTTAGCAACTGTTTGAAGTTACAATGAGCCTCCCCCCCCGTACTTCTAAATGGCTGACTTCCCCCAATCACATGATTGCATTTTAAACATTTAGTAACCACTCAGCATTTACAGCCATTTGCAGCATCCCATGGTCCCATGACCACAATTTATGTCATTTTTTTTGTTGGAAACCAGTGTTTACTTCTAAGTACATCTACAGAAGCAGCAAATTAAGCTCCAAGAAAATAGTTATAGGGATTCAACTATTTCTTAAAAACTATTTAATAAAAATATACTGAAAGTCTCAGCAAGAAGTTTCTAACATTTAATTAATAAAGTGTCACAGTAATTTTGTTAGAGCTTGTAATTCTCTAATTTGCTGCTGCTTTAAGTCACAGTTTATATACATTGCCAAATTTTCTCAGATGTGTAACTGACTCTTCTTCATCTTTTGTTAAAATGTTGCTTCATAGATTTGTGAGGCATACATTTAAATCAAATTACTTCTAGATGTTTCTTCAGTAAAATTTAAAAGGCAAAATGTATGATTGTATAGCTTCTATTAGGTTGCTTGCTTGCAGTTTCTATGTATATCTAAAATCTAATTATTTCTGTTCACAAATGATTCACATGGCCCTTTTACTATACTTATGTTTGCTAACCTCTCTTTTCTAAAGTTTTTCACTGATTTTTAAAATATATTTTCATTTCAGTTTCGCCATTGTACTACTGTTCCAACATTTTTACATTAAGACTGTTTTTTCATACACTTCTAAAGATGTATGATGAGCATTTTAATTACAACATGGTTCAGATGAGCATTTTAATTACAACATGGTGTGATTTAAAAGTGACCATTTTGAATGCCCATGAAAACCGCCCATGGGGGCAGGAATGTTATGACTGCCACCACTGGTGAATAAGGGAGCTTTAACTTGGTATTCCTTTTCTTTGTTTTCTTTGGCTTTGGTTTTACTTGTTGGTTTTTGTTTTACATGTTTCTTTTTCTTCTATCTGTTTGTCAGATAGTAAACACTGTTAATTGTTTTAATCAAATTTTATGATGGGAACTGTACACTCCTCAGAAGTTAATTTGTGGCTTAAAACCTTGCAAAATAAATAACAAATATCAATTTCATACTCTGGTTCTTTAAGAACCCTATGGTGAACATAAGCTAAGAGTGGTGGAAAGAGACATGGAAAGATACATGCTCGGCATTACAAAACAAGATAGAAAGATCTGCACAAGGATTAGAGAACAAACAAAAATATATGATATCATCAAGAGAGTAAAAGAATGGAAATGGGCTGGTCACCAAACAAGAAGAACTGATGGCAGGCATAGAATGGATTCCACTTGATAATAAGCATCCATAAAAGACCCAAGATGGATCGATGACATCAGCAAGTATTGTGGGGCCAATTGGGAAAAGAAAGCTCAAGACCGTATTGGTTGGAAACATGGGGAAGAGGCCTTCATCCTGCAGTGGATAGACAGTGACAAAAATGATGATGGTGGTGGTGAATATAATCTAGACCAAGAAATTCATTTTTCATCTGTCATTAAGACTTACAATTTATCTCCTGTCACCCCTTTGCTTGTGTTCTATAGGCTAATTTGGATACATGGATATGTCCTTCATTTTTTTAAGAATCTCAGTATCCTTCTGTAGCTGAATTTTACTGTTCCTGACATTCAGTGTCTTGGGTTCTTGCTTCAAATATATTTATTGTCTGTTTGCCATTGTTTCATTAAGGACTGCAATAAACACTGATCCTCTAGTTATTTTGAAGCACAAAGTCACATTCTAATGCTGACTGATGTTTATGGGAATTGAAATTAGATTAGATGCATTTAGTGTACTTTGTCTGTTTATTTTCCTAAACTTTATACATCTTTTTGTTCTAATAAAAATATCTGAAAGCCATCTTCTTAAACCTTCCATGATTACCCTTATTAACTATACCGATCTCCTGTTATATCTTCTCCATCTTAGATTCAAGCCAAGTTTCTGTAATACTAACTTTGAATAATAATCAGATTTTCTTGAGATACTTTATCCTCTTTATTTACCTTTTCACCTTCTTCTTCAATATCTTAAATACTGGGAAGCTTGGTCTTTTATAGTCATATGTGATTGTGTTGGTACTATGTAGCATAGTAAAGCATGATGACATCTTTTTAATAAAGTGAATCAGGGTAGTAGCATTTACACTACAATTCAAAAATAGTAGGAATTATTTTGGATTATATCTAGGATAATCTCACTATTTGATATCATATCTCATTTTTCTAAGTCGTGTTCATTTAAAATGCAGAAATCATAAGGACGTATTTCATTCTCTTCTGTGGGAGAGTTTAACGTAGTGTCTCTTCTGTGCATGACACTCTTAATTTGATTATTGATCTGAAGATTCATCACAGAATTATTGAGATGGGGGATGGATGATGATATGCTCAGATTCAAAATTTATTTTGTAGTCTACCTTTGATACCTGGGGTGCTTTTGTGAAAGAATATGTACCAGTAAAAAGTTTATTGTATTTTCTTCAGTATTTGACATACAGAATAGTTCCATTTACAATATTCTCTTATCTTTCCCCACAGACCACATGCAATCCTAGTAAAGCTTTACTGAACTTTGCTTCTAATAGTGATTTAGTGTTTATTTATAAAATTATGACTGCATTATTTTTCATCCATAGGAGAGTTCTCAGAGAAATTATAGTTTAGAAGTTAAAGAAAAATTATACAGTAGATTAGAAGTAGGAAGAGGCAGAGCATAATCGTTATATTTAAAATTATATAATAACCAATAACCAATATAATAACCAGAACTATATTTTAATGCTTTCAAAAAAAACTAATAAAAGATTCTGTCTTATTTCTGTTGGAGGAAAACATCTCAGCTATTAGGATAACAATATCCTAATAGCTAAATTCCTTCAAAGGAAATCTTAAATTTACGGCAATTTCATATGGAAGGAGGCAGTCTTCTAGGTATTTCATTTAGGTTTTATTGTCAAGAAATACCACTTATTATCTAACCTAAAAATAGTTATCAACATCTGTTTCATTCATCTTCTAAGAAATTCTGTCAAATGTGTGTAACAAAGTAAGATTGTGAATAAAATATTCAGAAAGTGTTCTAACATATTGCTAGAACATGCTCATTTTTCTGGGGCCCAAAATATAACAGTTCTTCTGGGTTATACAGTTTTATTTTGAGATGATAGATTTGACTGAAAACGACAATCTCTGTAACCAAAACATTTTATAACTACAATATAGTTACAAAGATGCACACTTAAACCAGAGGTTTAGCCTCATTTACTCGGAATTTGTAACCCATGCTGGTCTTCTAATTTACCTTAACCTTAACCCATGTCCCTTAATTCCAATGATGGTATTGTTTCCTTATTATGTATTCTTATTCTACACTCTTGGGGTGATGCAGTGATACAGCGGTTAAGACATTGGGCTTGTCTGCTAGAAAGCTGACAACCTGGGTTCATGACCTGAGTGCTGCGCAACAGGGTGAGCTCCCATTATTCACCCCAGCTCCTGCCAACCTAGCAGTTCGAAAGCATGCAAATGCAAGTAGATAAATAGGTACCACTTTTTCATATTTTCATGCTGGCCACATATGACGGAAACATTTCTTAGACAACGCAGGCTCTCCTGGCTGATAATCGGAAATAGCATTTCCCCCCTTGAGTCAGTCATGGGGCAAACCTTTAAACCTTATTGTATATTCTTATTGTATAATCTACACTATATTCCATAGAATGCAGTGGGTTTCCTATTCTGTTCTGTTTTTGTATTGTTTTGTTTTGTTTTTGCCCTTCTTAGCCAACTTCAGTTTCTCTGTTACTTGTGTGCCAGGAGAAAGAATGTGCAGTTTGATATCGCAAATCTGTCAGCTTGGACATTGGAGATTCTGACAGTTCCCTTCCCCCTGCTGCTACTGTTATCCTAGCCTTGCTTTTACGTCCTTGGAGTTCCTAAAGTTGCCAGCACGATGGATGATAGCGGCTAGTGTCTTGGGCTTCAAATCTGAATACTAGTACTTTGGACTGCTTTGTAAGCTCTCTGGTGTGTTCTGACAATTCACTGTGCTCTTCTGAAAGACAACGCAGGCCGTCTCCAACTGCCTGCAATCTGGGCCTCTTTTGATTCTGAGCACACTGGGCTGCTCTCTCCTTTGTTAATGTTCTGGATTGTTTGATGGGCTTTACCAATATATTCTGAGTGGTCCACTACTATCTACATTCCTTGCCATGAATACCACCTTATTTCAGTTACCTGTGTAACTTCTGATGTGACCTCATTTAGTATTTGTCCTTTTTCCTTAATGCTTCCCAATTACCATTATGAATTCTCTTAACACCTAAGCCTTTTTCAAAGGGCCAGCTTGTAATACCTTCAAGGGTAGGGCTTGTAAAGGTAGAAGATGCAGAATGCATGCATTTATGCTGTTATCACATATTAGAAACAGAACATAGTTTGCAGCCGTATCTCATTTCCACTCTCGTCTTTTTTTTTAATGCTTTATTTCCTGCTATCGGGAAGGAAAAACTTAGGAGTAAAGCCTAAAGAATAGACTTTCTAGCAGTAAACTTTGCTCTAAATGAATATGGACGGAACATTTTTAAAAGTATAACGTTTGAAAAGTTATATATCACATTAAATAACTAATATAATTATTATAAAGAATTTATATCATTATAAAGAACAAAATGATTTGAAGAAAAGAAAATACTTGCTTCAACAAGCTCCAGTAAAGACCTAAATTATAATATTTCTTCTTGAACTATTACTAAGGTAGATTAGTCAATAACTAAAAGATAATGGTTCATTTTCATTTCTCTGTCTTTCAGTAGCAGCAAAATTTTAGATGTAAATGGGTTAACTTTGTTTTAATTGTATCTGTTTAATTTATTGAAGGTGTGCAGAATTGGTTAGGTCATAGAGGTTTTATTGATCCAGTAATTATCTCTAACTTGTCTGATTTGTTTTAATTGCCTTCATTAAGATTAATTTAGATGGACCTTTTTCCCTGGGGATCTGTAGTGTAGATTTCAGGTAAAATTAGAATCACAATTTAAGGTTGCAAAAAGGAAGAAGAGACCATAGCCCAACTTGATACTGGTTAATCGGCCGCTAATTAATGAATTGCGTGGGGGAGAAATCATGCTTTAATATTAAAGTGCTAATTAGAATTTTTTTCCCTAATATATGAGGGCAGTTAAAATAAGTGTTTAATTTCACTACCAATACATTATTCATAGTTAACTATTGTGGTAGCAGATTGGATACGCCAAAATGGAGAACATCAGTATAACATTTGTTCTAGAATATTTTTTTCATATTCAGTCAGGAGAATGTTCTAACTCAATTTCTTCCTTATATTGATGTGGATTCTAAATTCAGTGTAGTCCCTTTCCATATATTTATCTCTAAACTTTTAAAATATAACCATTTGATAGTCTATGAATATATCTTGTACCTTTAATATATCTATACTTAAATATTCATTAAACTTTGTAATTTATTAATATTATTCAGCATAGCTTACTGAATAATTGTTATTATTTAATTTGAAAAAGCAAGGAATCCCAATAGTTAAATTAAGATTTCACTTTAAAAATGTGAAATTGTAATTATGTATGCAAAGCAGTGAATGATAAAGTTTTATCTTCTATGGAGACTACTCTATTATCCTGTCAGAAAACCATTATTACACTGTAAATCTCAAATAATTTGTTAATAGATTTGCCAGTGTTAATGATACTATGAGTTAATTATCTAGCTACCATCCTATTTTTCACTTTGCATTTGTATCATGTTATATAGTGCTTTGTGTGCTGTTAATCTTAATTGTGATTATTTTATCTTATAAATACCACATACTATTATTGCATTAACCTGTTTTTTTATTATATGTGTCCAAATTCCATCATAAGATATATCTTTCTCTTTGTATGTATGTATATACGCACACATACACCTCTAAAACACATTTGTATCTATTAACACATACTGTCCTTTCTGAAGCATAAGAAACATTTTGTATAAATATGAAAGATAAACTATAATACTCTCTGTAGATATTTTTGAAATCTTTATTGCCCTGGAAAGAACATATTGCAGTTTAAACCTATATTGGATCTGACCAATCATTTCCACAAAGTTGTATGTTTTTTTCTTGAAGTGTAGTAGGAAATATAGAGAGAACTAATATCAGATCTTAACTTCAACCAGAAGATCTCACATTGGATTACTTGCAGAGCAGGACCTCCGGAAGCCATCAAAGCTTCTCAAATGCAAACTTCCCAGGTTCATGTCAAACACAGGATTCAGGTGGGCACATTTCCAAGATGGGACACCCCACCACCACCCCACCCACCCCCGCCATTCAAGTGTGAGAAGAAAAGAAACTTTTGTTTTTCAGCAAAACAAATGTTGATTCATTGTATGGTATTTACTTGACTTAGCTGAGGTTCTACATTTTTAGTGGATTGTTGATCCCCCTCACTCACCCACCCACCCAGTTTAAGTATTCTTGAGAGAAAGAGTCTTCTCAGTTTGGATATGAAGGCTTAACACAATTTGCACCACCAGTGTTTAGATGTGCAGTCAAAGAGATGCTGAGCTGGCAACCAGAAAAAGATTTGTGGAGGCACATACATCCTCCTTAATAAACTAATAAAACTTAATAAACTCCTAAAAAATAAACATTTGATGAGAAATGACAAATATTAAACAAGACAATTTAATGAAAACTCTGTCTTTTTTAGACTTACCGGCATATAGTGGTTGAAAACATCTGACATGTTTATAATGTTGTGTCTCAGAAGAAATGTTTTTCATCAACTTTTTATTTTATGTAATATCTAGAAAAAATATATTGTTCATTAGTATTGTTCTTCCTGATGATAGCTAGAAGCAGCATACAAATGCTGAAGTGTGCTAATATGCTTCAGGAAAAAAATAATTGAATGGGGAATGTTGGGATTTAGTGTTATGTATCAAAAGCATGAGCAGTTCTTGGAGAAATGATTTAGAACTAAATTTGTCAGAGCTGCATACACTTCCTGGAACCATGTTCTCATCCATTCTTAACCACAGAGGCTCACTTCTGTGAAAGAGCCAGTCTTTTTCTCAGTCCAACCTACCTTACAGAGCAGTTGTCGTGGAGAGAAGACATTGTGATTTCCTTCTTGAGCCCATGAATATAAAACAGAAAACAAATCAGTATGTTGTTGTGAGCTTACAGACTTTATCTTACACAATGCTGCTGAAAATGATGTGTTTTTGTTTTCTCATAGAATATGAGTTAGAACAAGGATGTCCAGTGGATACTCAGGTTTCACTTGAAGATATGACCTGGAATCACAGTAAGCAATGTGAAACCACCTGATTTGTAAACTGAAATATTAATGTATAAATGAGCACTGCTAGAATAGCAAGCAAGAAGCTGGTTGGAGAGGTAACAGCTGTTTGTTTACACCCCAGAAACTTGTATTCAGAATCTTGTGACCCCTGAAACTGATGATTCTGTTTAGAAATGAAGTCAATCAGAAGGTGTTAGAAATAACATTCATTGTGTTGTCTAGCTTTCTTTTAAAAGCATCCATACCAAAAACTATTATCTCATCCTGTCGTCGCAAGTTCCATCAGTTAAATGTATGTGTGGTATGAAATACTTTTAAGTAATTTAGATTTACTGTTTGTAAAAAGAAACAGTTCTTGGTAATTACATCACTACCCTTCATTATTCTTTTCTAATCATAACAAACTGGTGCATTTTGATTGCTCTTTTTTACTGTCCCAGCTTTGATACTGTTTCGGTATAGAGCAAATTGCTTTGTGTAATAATTTATTGTGTGTATGGTTATTTAACTGACTTGATATGTTGATAGTTAGAAAGTCTTTCAATTAGTAGCACAAAATGCTTTTTGTAAATATATCCAAGTGATTGAAAATATACTTGTGGATTACATTACAGAACAGGTAGTTTACCATGTTTTTTCCCTCTCACTATTAGGCTTTCTAGAATAGCAAAAAGCTGTATCACAAAAGGCATTTAAAAACTTGTCTCTCAACCACAGTTGAAAATATGTTTTCTCTTGTGGGTATTACCTGACTTCATTCCATATGGGAATATAAAATTATGCCATAGGTTCCTTTCTTATGCAAATTGTTCATTATTCTACCTTAAATATTTAATTCAGGTTCTGTTCAATATAAGCATTTCAGTGATATATGAGGAATCATTGAAACTGATTTATTTTGTTTCAACAGGTGATCACTGTTATTCTTTCACGTGCCGATGTGGTGGAAAATACATTGTTTCCAAAAATGAAGTTGAAGATGTTTCATTAGTAAACTGTGATACATGTTCATTAGTTATAGAAATTATTTGATGTGCCATCCAGGAAATACATCAATACGGCTGGTACTGTAAATAGCTGAAATAGTAAAGAATAGCTCAATCTGAAATTGTTTAATTCTTGCATTCCAAATGGTTGAATGTGTATGAAAATTCTCAGAAGAAAAGGTATGTGATGATAATTTTTAGGCTCTCTGTTTCATTAAAATTAAACTACAAATAATCCTGAATCATGATACGTCATTTATTGAATATAAAAATATAAATCACATTTGAAAGGTTAAAAAAAAGATGACAATATAAATCAATTAGCGTTTACAAATCCTGTGACTGTTGGGACTTGAACGCAGAAACCCAAAATCCGTCAAAGGCCAAAGCTGCGAAATAAAACAAACAATTACTTAACACGTTGGGCATCAGTCATCCTTTAGCTTTTCTCTATTTCAGCTGAAGTGTTAATGCAGTGAACTGAACATTTTAAACAGGCTAGTAGCACAGGTAAGACTTACCATATTTTCTGGACTATAAGATGCACTCCTCCCCCCCCCCCCAAAAAGGTGGGTGGAAATGTCTATGCATCTTATAGAATGAATATTGCAGCAGGGAGAGGGGGTTGGTGTGGCACTGATCAGCTATTTTAAGTCAGGGATCGGCAACCCGCGGCTCCAGAGCCACAAGTGGCTCTTTGGGCCCTCTGCCGCAGGTCCCTGTCCCATCATTGGTTAGCCCTGCCCCTCATTTCTTTTTTGGACTGTAGCCCGAAGCAGCAGGAAGCGAAGGCTGCCTTACGTGCAAATGTGGCATGAAGGGCAGCTTCGCTCCTGCACTTTCCTCCTCCCCCTCCTCTCATTACCCCCTGGCCGCTGTGGCTAAGCCAGGAGTGTGTGCATGCACAGGGAGACCCTCCTCAAGCAAGCGCCAAAGCTCAGGAAAGGCGCAGGCAGGGCAGGCAGCGGCTCGCTTAAGGAGAGTCTCCCCATGTGTGCACATGCTCCTGGCTCAGCCACAGCCAGCCCGGGCATCCTGAGAGGAGGATGGGAAAGAGGGTCACCGGAGAGTGCAGGAGCGAAGCTGCCATGTACCTGCCTTCGTGGCACATTTGCACATAAGGAGCCTTCGCTTCCTGCCACTTCGGGCTGGAGTCCAAAAAAGAAATGAGTGGCGCAGCCAACCAGTGATGGGACAGGACTGGAAACTGCTCACTTTGAAATGGCAATAGAAATCCCCAAGGTAATTACTATTTATGTTGTATAAGAGAGAGAGTAACATATTGCTTTGCCAATTCACATGACTTCCTAATATTCATCTATTACACATCCACATGAACTTTTCAATTGCCTCAACAGAGTTAAAGTTACTCCCTCAGGAAAAGACACATGCGTGTTCTCTCTCTCTCGCCCTCTGTGCTTGGCCGAAGAGCTGCCAGGGGTGGGCGATGACACGGCAAGGCGACAGCCGGAGCGTTAGTCGAGGAGAGAAGTTGCATCCTGTTAAGACCTTCCTTAAGCGAGCGGCTGCCCATCCAGCGTGCGCCTTTGCCACACTTTGTTCCCGGCCAGGGAGTTACTAGAGGAGGGGGCAAGAAGAAGACGGTTGCCTGAGGGGAGGGGGGGAGACACACACACACACACACACACACACACACACACACACACAGAGTGATACACTGAGAGGGGGTGAGAGAGAGACATAGAGAGCCGCATACAGAGGAGGTGAGAGGGAGAGAGATACAGAGGGAGAGAGTCAGGGAGGGGAGAGAGGGGATAGGGAGAGGAGGAGAAAGACACAGAGAATGGTTTTGTGGCTGGGTAGGCGTGACTAGGGGGACATGTGACTGGGTGGGAATGAGTGATATTGAGTTGGCCATGGCCACCCAGGTTTTGCGGCTCCCGCTGTGGTTTTTTTTCTGTAGGAAAAGGGTCCAAGTGGCTCTTTGAGTGTTTAAGGTTTCCGACCCCTGTTTTAGGTGGCTGGGATCACCACTGCCTATCGTCGCCGCCATCCGTTCGCACTAATCTCTGGCAAACGGGCCACAGAGACAGGTTTTTTTCTTGGTTTCCGCCTCTAAAGTTAATGTACGTCTTACGGTCCGGAGCATCTTATAATCTAAAAAATACAGTACATATGCTCTTCACTTAAACTACAGTGTTGGGAGAATTTCTATAATGAAACATGTTTATTTAATAAGTAAAATATTTGAAATTATCTGGAATGAATTCTTGTTCCAATCTCTCCCTACTGCTTCTTTGGATACACATCATGGTAAAAATACATACTCAATGGTTATTGATCAAGATTTCAGGTGATATATTAAGATTGTCTAGAAAATTAGAACGTTTATATTGGTTTAATTTTCTCACATTTTTTTCTGTTAAGGCTAAATATTTTAATTGTTTAAGAGGGGTCCCCAACCCCTAGTCCGTGGACCAGCATAGGGCATGCCAGAAATCGGGCCATGCAAAGAAGCGAAGCCCCATCTACAGGATGAAGACAGCATGCATCACCACTTCTTTCCACAGAACTGGTCCCTGATCCCCAAAAGCTTGAGGGCCACTGGTTTAAGATAATGTGTATATATGACCAATTCTCATGACTATTATGGAGGATTTGTTTTCTTTCTGCATACATAAAAAATCATTGGTACTCTTTAGGCAAACACTCACCTAAACAAAATAGGTGAATTATGAATAAATATTATGAGATATAAGAGTTAACCAGCAAACTACAATTGCATAAGAAACAATACAGATGAAATGCACCCAGGTTGAGGCAGGAAGCTGAAATAATTTTTAAAAATATCTCATTAAAGTCTTCGGTTTATGGGAGAATGGCATATTTTTATAAAATGATCCATCACACTAAAAGCATGTTACGCCTAATATTGAGGAAGAGAAGGGTGGCTTCTTTAAGGAAAAACCTTACACTACAGCCATTTATGTTATTTGACACTGTGAACATGTAAATATTGATCTGGAAGATTTTATACTTCGATTTCTGAAAAGCTTTTAGCAAATCCCTCACTGAGGATTTCTGAATCAACTAAGCAAACAAGGAATTAGAGTTCAGATACTCTTAGGAATCAATAACTGGTTAAAGAAAAGCAATAATCAGCATAGGAATAACTGAAGAGAAGAAAAGCAGTGGAGCCGCTGAAGGTTTGGAATGGGTGGTATTTTAGTACCTGTTGGAGAACTGAAAAAGCCTTTCAGGTGTGCATAAGACAGGCACTAATTTTCTACATATCACATCATATGGACATTACCTTACCGATGACCCCCACCCTGTTAAAGACCTTGGAGTTTTCGTATCAAATGATCTAAGTGCCAAAGCCCACTGCAACTACATCGCAAAAAAGGCTCTAAGAGTTGTAAACCTAATCTTGCGTAGCTTCTTTACTACTAACCAGAGCATATAAAACATTTGCTAGGCCAATCCTTGAATATAGCTCGCCTGTCTGGAACCCACACCACATTTCTGACATCAATACAATTGAATGTGAAATATTTCACAAGAAGAGTTCTCCACTCCTGAAAACAACAAAATACCTTATCCCACCAGACTTGATATCCTAGGTTTAGAAAACTTAGAACTCCGTCGCCTTCGACAAGACCTAAGTTTAACTCATAGAATCATCTATTGTAATGTCCTTCCTGTTAAAGACTATTTCAGCTTCAATTACAATAATACAAGAGCAACCAATAGATTTAAACTTAATGTTAACCGCTTCAATCTAGATTGCAGAAAATATGACTTCTGTAACAGAGTTATCAGTGCTTGGAACACATTACCTGACTCTGTGGTCTCTTCTCATAATCCCAAAAGCTTTAATCAAAAACTTTCTACTATTGACCTCATCCCATTCCTAAAAGGACTATAAGGGGCGTGCATAAGAGCACAAACGTGCCTATCGTTCCTGTCCTATTGTTTTTTTATTCTTATACATATATGCTTATACTTCCTCATATTTCCTCATATATATGTTTATATACTATATAACCATTTTGTGTGGTGCTTATGTATATTGTTGTGACAAAAATAAAATAAAAAAATAAATATGCTGCTACCAAGGAAGACATTGTAATATTTGGAAAGCAGGAAGGGAAGTCCCCTTGTGTGAATTGTTGGGTCCAAAATAGTATATTTACTATCATTATAATTGCTGCAAAATAAAAAAAAAATGACGGTTCAACGTGGTGGTATTTTTAGACGTGAAAAGAGAAAATCAAACAAATTGTTGAGAGAAGGAGAGAGATTGTGTGTGTATGTGCGTGCATGCACACACATATTTTTATGTAGGTAGATACTTAACTAATACTTCGCAAAGGTTTAAACACAATCTTGTTTAAGAAGATCATGTTCTTTGTAACATTTTAACACCCTGGTCCCTGTGCTTCACTAGCTAATGAACATGTCTCATTGTCATAGCTTAAGCCCAAAGACTATAACAACTGTTAAATTAACACATTTTAGATTGCAGGAATATACCTTAAAGCAAATTCGTCCTCTTATCAATCCATATGGAACAGGACCATAACACCTGGAATCTGTAGAATTCCTGAGATTATCACCTTCTAACCAAACATGTCCTTTAGGTACCTGAGAAATATTAAAATTAAAGAACAAATATGTAGGTGAAAAGCAGTGCAATTAATACAGCCTAGTTTCATATGTTATACAATTGCAGCAAATGAATAATTTTACACTTTTAGATTCGTGGGAGAAAATCCAACAAATACTCTGTCATAGGCTCCCCAAAACACTGCAACACAGATAAAAATCTCCAAATGGAGATGTTAGGTTGGACCGGTATGACATTCATTTATTTAATAGACTTTAAAAGAGTTAATTTAGGATGTTGACTGAAAATCTTGCTCTACTGTCACAGTAATAGCATAAGCAGGGCAGCCACACACTCATCAACATCCTGAGGCCAGCACTAAGGCTAGACCAGTTAGTAAGCTTCTGATGAACTAAATGGTAATTGATTGTGACATCAATTACGAATAATCTCATCATTTTATCAGAAAGGACTTGTCAAAGTTCTAATTAATATCACAGTTCATTCTATGTGCAGGCAGGATTCAACAACACATAATATTGTATTAATGACCATCACAAACCAGCAAGTCCCTCCTTATAATTTAAAAATTAATAATGGTGACCTTACAATGTGACAGAAGCCTTTTAATATGGACCGCATATGAACAACATGCTAGGGATTCAGACATAAAGAAATTGCTTTATATCAATCATAGTACAACAGCTATAGTAAATAAAAGAGTTCCTGGACTCGGAGATGAATTTCTAAAATAAATGAATAAAAATAAAAATGATTCCTCCTTGTCCCAGAGGGCAGGACCAAAATGAAATGAAGAGGTGAAACATGGAGGGGAAATTTGGGTTGGCAGAGTGAGAAGAACTGGACTGAACAAGGTAAAAAATGGAAAATTTGGTGGGGATGGAACAACTAAATGGTTTGAAACTGGAGAAAACAAGCATTAGAAGGTTTGTTGGTTGGAAGATGGCAAGTCAAGGCAGAGTGAGGAGCGGTTGTTGAGTGTGGTAGACAGAACAAGAGACAAAAAGAGGTGATAAGACTAGCTCTTTGGAAGTGGTGGAAGGGGAAGACACAAATCCAAACTCAAATTTATCCTCTAAACAGGAATGCATCTGTTAGTGCTTTGTGATAGCGATTCCAGGTATTTTACCATCCCTACACATTTCTCAAAAGCAAAAGGGAAATATGATGAATATCAGCTTAAGGGGCAGGCTTAAATGTGTTTCCAGATGAGAGTATATTTAAGAACTGACTCCCTGCATCCTTCTTGGAGAAAAATGCCAACTCCAACTTCATTTACAATTTTCCCAAGGGAGAGACATCCTCCGTAATATTTTGCTCTACCATTACCTTAAAAAATGAAACAGTTTACAGAAGTCTAGAAAACAAAATATCTTCAAACACTAGCAATCAACTGGAGGCGCTACTCACACATTCCTAATAGCATGAAGAACCTCCTTTAAAAAAGCCAGATGATGTCTGTGAAAAGGGGAGGGACTTACGCTTACAAAGGCATTAGAAAATCAAGAACACAAAATACAATTTCCAGCATAACCAGAGAGCATTAAATATGTTGGGAAATCTCAGTATCTGACAATCAGCCTCCAAGAATTAAATGCCTAATGGATAGCATTAGGACAATAATGGACAGGGATAAAGGATTGGCTCAGTTTTGGAGTTAACAGAACAGCCAGAGTCAAAATAATTTTATTAACATTTACAAATACAAAGATAAAATATTACTACAAACAGAAAAGTATAAAAAGGTACAAAGAGATAGAAAAAATATATGAAAGATGACTCTCTCATCCTCCAGAAAAGTATAAACTATTTCAGTAATGCCTTCGCTAATATTTCAATTTAAAAACACCTCTTCTTCCCTTATTAGTAATCAAATTGTAAAAACGCATCTTTTAGTACTAATCAACAAGTCTATTAAGAGCTACCAGAAATAGTAAGGTACATATTTTAACCTTCAAAGAAATCCATTTTATAATCCAATCACTTTTTTAAAGAAATAAATCTTTTTTTTTATTTTTGTCACAACAGTATACACAAACATCGTCATAAATAAAAACAACACATCATGAAAGAAAAATATGTATATATAAGTAAAAGTATGCAACAGCTATGTTAATTTGATATAATGAAGGGAACAATAGGACAGGAACGGTAGGCACTTTTGTGCTCTTATGCACGCCCCTGATAGTCCTCTTAGGAATGGGGTGAGGTCAATAGTAGACAGTTTTTGGTTGAAGATTTTGGGATTTTGAATAGAGACTATGGAGTCAGGTAATGAGTTCCAAGCGTTAACAACTCTGTTATAGAAGTCATATTTTCTACAATCAAGTTTGAAGCGATTGACATTAACTTTAAATCTATTGTTTGCTCTTGTATTATTGCGATTGAAGCTGAAGTAGTCTTTTACAGGAAGGATATTGCAGTAGATGATTTTGTGTGTTAAACACCGGTCATGTCGAAGTCGGCAGAGTTCTAAGTTTTCTAGTCCCAGGATTTCTGGCCTGGTGGTATAAGGTATTTTGTTGTTTTCGGAGGAGCGAAGACTCTTCTAGTAAAATATTTCTGGACGCGTTCGATTGTATTAATGTCAGAGATGTGGTATGGGGTTTTTTTTTTGTTTACATTTATATCCCGCCCTTCTCCGAAGACTCAGGGCGGCTTACAGTGTATAAGGCAATAGTCTCATTCTATTTGTATATTTTTTACAAAGTCAACTTATTGCCCCCCCCCAACAATCTGGGTCCTCATTTTACCTACCTTATAAAGGATGGAAGGCTGAGTCAACCTTGGGCCGGGCTTGAACCTGCAGTAATTGCAGGCTTTGTGTTCTTAATAACAGGCCTTACCAGCCTGAGCTATCCGGCCCCGGTTCCAGACGGATGAGCTGTATTCAAGAATAGATCTGGCAAATGTTTTGTATGCTCTAGTTAGTAGTGTAGAGTTTTTGGAAAAGAAGCTGCGTAAAATTAGGTTTACAACTCTTAGAGCCTTTTTTGCTATGTAGTTGCAGTGGGCTTTGATATGAAAACTCCATTTGATATGAAAACTCCAAGGTCTTTAACAGGGTGGGGGTCATCTGTAAGGTAATGTCCATTGAGTTTGTATTTAGTGTTTAGATTCTTTTTTCCAATTTGTAAGACAGAGCATTTGCTGGTTGAGATTTGGAGTTGCCAAGTTTTAGACCAATCGGAAACAAAGTCGAGGTCTTCTTGAAGGATAGAAATATTATTAGTGGTATTAAATAGTTTGACATCGTCAGCAAAGAGAACACAATAACTTGAAATAAGGTCACAGAGATCATTTATATATAGTATGAAGAGCTTATAAACGGATCTTTAAGGCCTTGTCATTCGGTCCTAGTCCAAAAGAAATCTTAATAGCTATCAGAAACCACAACATACATAATTTAATCCCCATCAAATTTCACTTTATAGTCCTGTTTCATTTTAAAAAGCTTGATCTTTAATCCTGTCAAAATCCTTTATGTTGATTTCTTATCATTTTCTCTTTGTCTCCATTTAGGATCAGCTTCAGTAATTTAACCCATCCTTTTTGTAAATCCAAGATTAAAAAAAAACTTTCTAAATCATTCCTTTATGTCAGCAGTGTCCAAACTTGGCCCCTTGAAGAGTGGTAGACTTCAACTCCCAGAATTCTCCAGCCAACAACTTGCTCATAATTTATAGCTCATGCTGGCTGGGGAATTCTAGGAGTTGAAGTCCACCACTCTTCAAGGAGCCAAGTTTGAACATCCCTGCTCTATGTCCTCTATGATTCCCTTTCCACCTTTAAATCAAACTTGATAATGCCTAGCGCAACCTTCTATAATTTAGATGCCCTTCAGACATGAGCTTTAGATCACAGAATTCTCAGCGATAATCATGCAATCTGGGGAAATTTAGGAGTAGAAGTCCATACTTCTGTAGGTTGTCCAGGTTGAAGAAATCTGACCTGAAGATTTCTTGTGCGTCCCCCACCCCTAGGAAATTAAATAACTTGTTGAGCGTACTTGTTTTTAAACACCCCCTGTCTTGGTTCAGGGATGGTATAGATTCAGACAAGACACAGGCTCACTAGGAAAATGTACTTCATAGTAATAATTTGATAGAAAATAAACTTGATTCTACATTCAATAGTTTGCCTTATTTTTGCTCTCTTATTCTAATATTCTTATGTAGTATCCATCATCTTATATAGAACTGTTGCTGTTACAATTCGTTTTCTATTTTTCAGTTGTCTTCTTTTGTATTTTTCTTTATCCTATAATTCTGACTTTTGAAATCCTTAATTTACTCTCCTCTGCCCATCCGTAACCTGCAATTCATCTGCTCATTGACTGGAAAGCTGCCATCTCCTTTGCTGATTTTTTCACCTAGCACGAGTTGTGGAAAGGTGAACTTCCCTGAAACAAGAAAATTACTTGCAACTGTTTGGGTTAGTTTTTTCTCTGGGATGGTCAGGTGCACAGCTTGGGTATGTTGGCAGTTCCACAGTAAAGAAAAGAAAACTCTTCAAATCACTTGCAAGCTGGCCTGTAGATTTCAAAAAGAAAGAAGTATAAAAGAAGTCACGGTAGATAGAAGGAGGTGGAAAGGTCTTCTTCGTGTGGTGGGAGATGCTACTGCAGAGGCGATCGGAAATGGAACAGAAGAGGTGACAGCTGAGAGAATGAGGATTAGATGATCCATAGCCAGGAAAAACTAGGAAGGAGTTTGGAGCAGCTAAGGCCGAAGAATGAACCTGCAAAAAGAGCCAGGTGGAATCCAGACTGTGGTCATGAATGTGTTAAGGAGAGAAATTATTACCATTTCTAACTCTGTACTGATATAAGTCAATGTGGGATGATGAAGCAACTAGCACCTGAGCGTTGATCTTCTAAAGTGAAGGAATACTTTGGTTAACTTTTATTAGTAGACTATATACTTAGATTTATTTTTATACATATTCATACTTGGTCATTATAGATATAGATATAAACACATTCACTAAAAGTTTTGAAAATATATTTTGCACTAAGCTTATATAGTAGTAAACAGCATTGTATAAATTTGACTTATGTGTCTGATTTCATTCCTATCCATTCATATGCTCTGACACGAACTAGTACCTACTGTTGGTAAGGTGATGTGGTCAGGTATAATTCTGCTCAGATTTTCTGGTTTCTCTCTGGATTTCTTATTGCCCCTATAGATATGGGGCAATATCTCTATTGTTTGAAGCTGATCATTTGGATTGTTTGCAATGCTGGTCTCTACTGGCTACCAAAATTGCCATTCTTCTGGCTCTCTGAGTCTTTCTCCCCACTCCGCTCAGCTGTTGTGTCATTCAATTGCCTCTCACTATCAGTACTTATCTGCCAGTCTTGTTCAGCCACTCTATGTAACATTGGGGCTGTGCAAGACAGGAAAAATAAGACTCTCCACATTCTCCTCCAAGCGCTATTCTTTCATCCTGTCTAAGACTTTCAGATAGTAGTCTGCTACCACTTGGTTTATTGTGGCTCTGTGGTCCAATCCTGAATCCTGGCATTCTGTGAAAAATGGTCACATACGTCACTTTTTTCAGTGCTGTTGTAACTTCAAATGGATGGTTGTAAGTCAAGGACTACCTGTACAGTTCCTTTTAAAGGAGCCCACTCACTCACTGTTCACAAGGCATAGGTGAGTGGAAGGATGCAGGTGCATTCCTTTTCTATGCCAATTTGTCATACTCTCTTTTCACTCACATATTGGACGGCCTGGAATTTAGAGGATTTTATTCCTAGAGAACCCCTTCATGGATTACTGCCTTGTCGTGGCGAAGGGGCTTGCGTAACTCAATGAAGCTATGAGCTATGCCATGGAGGGACACCCAAGACGGACAGGTCACAGCAGAGAGTTCTGACAAAACGTAATCCACTGGAGAAGGAAATGGCAACCCACTCCAGTATCTTTGCCATGAAAACCCCATGGACAGTACAAAAAGGAAAAAAAGATATGATGCCGGAAGATGAGCCCCTCAGGTCGGAAGGTGTCCAATATGCTAGTGGGGAAGAGCGGAGGGCTAGTACTAGTAGCACCAGAAAGAATGAACCGACTGGGCCAAAGCCAAAAGGACCCTCAGCTGTGGATATATCTGGTGGTGAAAGGAAAGTCCGATGCTGTAAAGATTTTTTCTTCATAGGAACCTGGAATGTAAGATCCATGAATCAAGGTAAGCTGGATGTGGTCAAACAAGAGATGACAAGACTGAACATCGACATCTTAGGAATCAGCGAACTAAAGTGGACAGGAATGGGCGAATTTAATTCAGATGACCATCAGGTATACTACTGTGGGCAAGAATACCTCAGAAGAAATGGAGTAGCCTTCATAATCAATAAAAGAGTAGGAAAAGCAATACTAGGATACAATCCCCAAAATGACAGAATGATCTGAGTTTGAATCCAAGGCAAACCATTCAATATCACAGTAGTTCAAGTCTATGCCCCAACTACTGGTGCTGAAGAGGATGAAATTGACCGGTTCTATGAAGCCCTACAGCACCTGATAGAATTAACATCAAAAAATGATGTCCTTATCATCATGGGAGATTGGAATGCTAAAGTAGGAAGCCAAAAGATAACTGGAATAATAGGCAACTATGGCCTTGGATTACAAAATGAAGCAGAGCAGAGGCTGATAAAATTCTGTCAAGACAATACGATGGTCATAGCAAACACTCTTTTCCAACAACCTAAGAGACGATTCTACACATGGACATCACCAGATGGTCAACACAGAAATCAGATTGACTATGTGCTCTGCAGCCAAAGATGGAGAAGCTCTATACAGTCAGTAAAAACAAGACCAGGAGCTGACTGTGGCTCAGAGCATGAGCTTCTTCTTGCAAAATTTAGGCTTAAACTGAAGAAAGTGGGGAAAAGCACCAGGCTACTCAGGTATGAACTAAATCATATCCCTGATGAACATACAGTAGAGGTGACAAATAGATTTAAGAAATTAGATCTGATAGACAGAGTGCCTGATGAACTATGGACGGAGGTTCGCAATATTGTACAAGAGGTAGCAACTAAAACCATTCCAAAGAAAAAGAAATGCAAGAAAGCAAAATGGCTGTCTGAGGAAGCTCTGCAAATAGCTGAGGAAAGAACAGAAGTGAAAGGCAAGGGAGAAAGAGAAAGATACACCCAGTTGAATGCATAATTCCAGAGAATAGCTAGAAGAGATAAGAATACCTTCTTAAATGAACAGTGCAAAGAAAACAATAGAATAGGGAGGACCAGAGAGCTATTCAAGAAAATTGGAGATATGAAGGGAACGTTTCATGCAAAGATGGGCATGATAAAGGACCAGAATGGCAGGAACCTAACAGAGGCAGAAGAGATTAAGAAGAGGTGGCAAAATTACACAGAAGAACTATACAAGAATGAGCTTAACATCCCTGATAACCACAATGGGGTGGTCACTGACCTTGAGCCAGACATCCTAGAATGTGAAGTCAAATGGGCCTTAGGAAATCTGAGCAACAACAAAGCTAGTGGAGGTGACAGTATTCCAGCTGAGCTATTCAAAATCTTAAAAGACGATGCAGTAAAAGTGATACACCCAATTTGCCAGCAAATTTGGAAAACTCAACAATGGCCACAGGATTGGAAAAGGTCAGTTTACATTCCAATTCCAAAGAAAGGCAATGCCAAAGACTGTTCAAACTGTCGCACCATTGCACTTATTTCACATGCTAGTAAGGTTATGCTTAAAATCCTAAAAGCTAGGCTCCAGCAGTATTTTTATTTTTTTTTACATTTATATCCCGCCCTTCTCCGAAGACTCAGGCGGCTTACAGTGTATAAGGCAATAGTCTCATTCTATTTGTATATTTACAAAGTCAACTTATTGCCCCCCCAACAATCTGGGTCCTCATTTTACCTACCTTATAAAGGATGGAAGGCTGAGTCAATCTTGGGCCGGGCTTGAACCTGCAGTAATTGCAGGCTATTGTGTTCTAATAACAGGCTCCTTACAGCCTGAGCTATTCCGGCCCCTATGTGGGGCCGGAATAGTATGTGGATCGTATGTGGATCGAGAACTACCAGATCGTATGTGGATCGAGAACTACCAGAAGTACAGGCAGGATTTCGTAGAGGCAGAGGAACTAGAGATCAAATTGCCAACATATGCTGGATCATGGAGAAAGCTAAGGAGTTCCAGAAAAATATCTTCTTCTGCTTCATTGACTATGCTAAAGCCTTTGATTGTGTGGATCACAACAAATTGTGGCAAGTTCTTAAAGAGATGGGAGTACCAGACCGTCTTATTTGTCTCTTGAGAAACCTGTATGCGGGTCAAGAAGCAACAGTGAAAACTGGACACGGAACCACTGATTGGTTCAAAATTGGGAAAGGAGTCCGGCAAGGCTGTATAGTATCAACCTGCCTATTTAACTTATATGCAGAGCACAACATGAGAAAGGCGGGGTTGGATGAATCAAAAAATGGAATTAAGATTGCCGGAAGAAATATCAACAACCTCAGATATGCAGATGATACCACTCTAATGGCAGAAAGCGAAGAGGAACTAAAGAGCCTCTTGATGCGAGTGAAGGAGGAGAGTACAAAAGTTGGCTTGAAACTCAACATTAAAAAAACTAAGATCATGGCATCCGGCCCTCTCAATTCCTGGCAGATAGATGGAGAAGAAATGGAGGTGTGACAGATTTTATTTTCTGGGCTCCAAGATCACCACAGATGGGGACTGCAGCCAATAAATTAAAAGGTGCTTGCTCCTGGGGAGGAAAGCTATGGCAAATCTAGACAGTGTACTAAAAAGCAGAGACATCACCCTGCCAACAAAAGTGCCTATAGTCAAGGCTATGGTTTTCCCAGTTGCAATGTATGGCTGTGAAGGTTGGACCATAAGAAAGGCTGAGTGCCAAAGAATTGAGGCATTTGAACTCTGGTGCTGGAGAAAACTCCTGCGAGTCCCTTGGACTGCAAGGCGAACAAGCAAGTCAGTCCTAGAGGACATCAAACCTGACTGCTCTTTAGAAGGCCAGATCCTGAAGATGAAACTCAAATACTTTGGCCACCTAATGAGAAGGAAGGACTCATTGGAGAAGAGCCTAATGCTGGGAAAGATTGAGGGCAAAAGAAGAACGGGACCACAAAGAACGAGGTGGTTGGATGGAATCACTGAAGCAGTAGGCATGAGTTTAAATGGACTCCAGAGGATGGTAGAGGACAGAAAGGCCTGGAGGAACGTTGTCCATGGGGTCGTGATGGGTCAGACATGACTTCGCAACTAACAACAACATTCCTAGAGAAGGGACATAATATTTTGTTTGCAAATTGAAAGCACTGTGACTATCATATGCACAACAAAAATGTTCTTTCTGCGCCAACTCAGAAAGCTCAAACTGCACAAGGAGCTGCTGATTCAGTTCTACAGAGGAATTACTGAGTCTGTCATCTGCACCTCTAACTGTCTGGTCTGGTTCTGCAACCCAACAAGACAGACACAGACTTCAGAGGATAATTAGAACTGCAGAAAAAACAGTTACTACCAACCTGCCTTCCATTGAGGACCTGTATATGGCACAAATCAAAAAGAGGGCTGTGAAAATATTTACAGACCCCTCGTACCCTGGACATAAACTCTTTCAATTCCTATCCTCAAAACGTCGCTATAGAGCACTGCACACCAGAACAACTAGACACAATAATAGTTTTTTCCTGAATGCCATCACTCTGTTAAACAAATAATTCCCTCAACACTGTCAAACTATTCACTGTCTGCATTACTATTACTATTAATCTTCTCATTGTACCTGTCACCCATCTTCTCCCATTTATGACTGCATGACTGTAACTTTGTTGCTTGTATCCTTACGATTTATATTGATTGTTTCCTAGTACGATTGGAGCTTCAGCTCCAATTTAAATTGGATTATTTTCTAAAATAAAGGCAATGATTTGACCACATCCTACTAAATGTTGCCTATGGAAGGCTAATTAATCTATAGTTATCACAAACTGCTGAATAAGACCTGTTCTCAACCATAACACAATTTTTAGACTGTTAGCTTTAGAGATAGCCACAGGATGATGGTACACCTCTTCTCCAGAATGAATTTAAATTCAGCATAGAGTAAACATTCTTCTCTAAATCAGCTGCAGCCAGGGCATTAAGAGTGTGCAGTAATCGATTATCAGTAAAATGTTGCTGAGAAATGAAATTGTATATCAGCTTTTTATCACTATTTGCATTTTTGTTATCATAGGTCTTGCCTGCAGTAAATGACATATCATTTACAAACTGAAGCAACAACTTCGGTTTGTAAATAGCAATGAATAAATATAAATGAAATACAATGAACATATTATTCAATCACATGCATATATAAAATGTGTATGTTTTTTATAGAATATAATCAAATTCTTTATTAGCCAAGTGTGATTGGACACACAAGGAATCTGTCTTGGTGCATACGCTCTCGGAGTACATAAAAGAAAAGATACATTCGTCAAGAATCATAAGGTACAACACTTAATGATAGTCATATTTTTTATTTATGCTGTTCTAAAGATTGGGATTAGTGCACAACAAAGGAATGTAGAACAACGAAAGTATTCCAGAATTTATTTAATGTCTGAACCCTGCTATTCAGAATGTAATATGTAAATATAGTTTGATTTAGAGCAGTGGTAGTCAACCTGGTCCCTACCGCCCACTAGTGGGCGTTCCTGCTTTCATGGTGGGCGATAGCGGTTTTGTCCAGTATTGAAGCACTTTCCTTTTTTAAAAATTTAATTGACTTTTTAAAAAAATTTCATAGCATTATTTAAAAACATTTTCATTAGGTTTTCATAAAATTCCCCATGACAATTTCTGAAAATATACTATTTGTATCGCCCGCGCATAAGTGAAACTAAATGGCGCTATAGTGTGACCGCAAATAAAAGAGCCTTGTCCCAGAATAGCTCGCACATCTCGCACATCTCCCCCTACATCACCTAGCTGTAACAGACAACAGAGCTGGTAGCCAGCGGGCCTCCCCAACCCAATCCACGATGCGCAACAGACGACGATACACGGCGCATTACTGTGGAACCGGTGGGCGGTTAGAAAATTTTACTACTAATAGAGATACAAAAGTGGGCGGTAGGTATAAAAAGGCTGACTACCCCTGATTTAGAGTAAATCATATTAGCTATTTGAATTTTTGATGTATGCTTTAACATCTTCTGCTACTAAATACTTTTCAATCCTACATCTACAAATGTTTTTTAAAACTGGTTTAAATTTATATAAATTACACTATATATTAAAAACCAAATAGTCATATTTTATATGTATGTAAAAGAACAAGAAACACTTTAAGACTTGAGAATTAATTTCATCAAATGTATGTTAAACATGTGAATCTGCTAAAATCAAAAAAGATGGGTCCACCACTATTAAAGAAAAAAATCATAAATCCATGATTGGAAGGAAGAAGTTAAAGCAAGGTTTAAAAGAACAGATTTGTTTTAAAAGTGTGCAGTAATTGATCATCAGTAAAATGTTGCTTTATATTTATTTATAAAATGAACAACATGCTACTCAGGTATTCTACATTTTTCCTTCAATCCTGCCCACTCAAATAATGTTTTACATAAGGTTCTATGTATTAAATCTAGCCATTGTCATCAAAGTGCCAAGTTGTCCATGTCGCTATCAGGGAACTACATTTGGAAACCCTCCAGTAAATGATCTATTAATAACAGTACCCAGCAGATGAACCTTTAACTTTTTCTGTAGTCTCTGGTATATGAAAGAATGACTGCAACTAAATCTGCCTAACTACTTGATTGATTTTGGATGGCTACAATGTTTCCAATTCCCATCCAATGATCAGCTTATTATTTCATGTCAAGAACCACTCCATTTACTTTTCTAAAAAGTTCAAAGCTAATGAGTAATTAGATGGTCATAAGTGAAAGAGGTGAACATTACATATAACTCAAGAGACTGGTAAATTTAAAAGTTAAACATCTGTCATATTAAGAAACCAGGACATAAAGATTGAACTCTTAATATACTAAGATGTTTCACATTGTCATTAAGATTGTAACTAGCGCAAAACAGTGCTGGTGCAAGATGTTTCTGTTCATGTTTTTCTTTCCACTATAGTCTCTGTATTGTATTTCAGTTCTTTTCTGAGAGATTCAAAAGAAACTTTGCAAAAGGCTAACTATAGGGAGAAAAATGCAGGAAATTCCTTTATGGCAGGGGTGTTAAACTCAAGGCCCGCAGGCCAAATCCAGCCTGTGGGTTGCTTAGATCTGGCCTGCAGGGCCGCCCTGGAAACAGCAAAGGACTGGCCCAAGGTGCCTCTGCCAGTGAAAACGGGATTTGTGAGGGCCGCGTGCAGCTTTCCTGGGCTCCGTTTTGCTGGCAGAGGGCTGCAGGATGTTGAGCTGACCATGCCCACCCTGGCCACACCCACTCGGCCTCCCGAAGTCAAACATAACGCTGATGCGGTCCTCAATGAAATCGAGTTTGACACCCCTGCTTTATGGTATATGAAATTTAATTAAAGGCATGAAAACAAGACATGAAAGATTTGAAAGCAAAATTAATACTTACATAACTGTGGGTCTTTATAAAATCTGAGGGATTGCTTGTACAGATTTTTTCTCCTTCCAGGCCCATTACTCTTTTACAAATATTTGTTTTGGGGTCAGATGGGTTTTTTGCAATGACAATATCACCTCTACGGAAAGGCCATAAGGAAAAGTCAGCATCTTGCAATTAGTTAAGTGAAAAACACAATTTAAAATCCACCCCAAATCACATATGTGGTTATTCTAATGTAGACCACATCCTCCAGGCACTTCAGATTATTTTGCTTTTAGTCTACTGAGCAAGAGAATTCCAGTGCTGCAGTATTAGAGGACAGATAGGAAGGTGATTGTTTTTAACCTGCCAACCAAAAGACTAGATCAGCAGTCCCCAACCTTTGCGGCTTTGCAGCCTCGCTGGGGGAGGCGAAGAGGCCGGCATGCGCCCGCCCACAGATCAACTAGCAACTCTGGCCAGCCACTCATGCGGCCCACTTCCGAATAGGTCATGGCCCAGTAGTGGGTCATGGCCTGGGGGTTGGTGACCCTGTACTAGATAAAATATCCTTCCTTTTTTGATAGACAGTAATAATTCCATGCACATACGGAGTCTTTGGCAAGAAGTAACTTTACTTAAAATGCAAACAACCTAAGGTGACTTCTAGGGCATAGGCTTATACCTGGAAACACAACTATTTCATTTTCATAGTTACTTTTAAGTCTTGTGGTTCACCACAAGCTATGTTTGAATTGTTGTTCAACAGCAATAAGTATCTGATTGTAAATGCTTGGCTTAATGCATGCAATCCAGATTTTTATCATAGTGTTTAGCATTATGCACACATTCAGTACTCCATAAACTACTAATAAAATAGTATTTGAATAACATAAAAATGGTATTCTGGAGATAACTGCATCCTGAATTTGCATCTTGATAATAATCTCTAGCTATCCATTACAAAGTACGACAAGATAACCTTTAAATAAGCACTATGAAAGTATAGTGAAGAAAGCTTCCATCAACCATAAAATGTTAGTCTTTTAATTTTTGTAGAATGAAGATCTGAAAGTGTATGAATAATACTAATATGGAAAATGATAAAGGAAGCGCCATTCTTTAACAGAAAGCATACAAATACTTGTTCGGGTAAACTATAAAAAATTAGAGCAACATACTTCTGAATACGATAAAAGTGGCTGCTAAGATTCTCTGAAAATACAATATCAGAATTTTGAATTGTAGGCTCCATTGAAGGTCCTGTACACTAAAGAAGCAAATGAAGAAAGTAAGTTACATTTTCCAAATTATTTCAGACTCCAAAATATACTTGTTAGTAGCTAAGAGTTCATGGAAAACAATGTCATTAATTTAAACTAATGTTACTAACAATATACAGTGGTACCTTGACTACTTTTAACTCATCAAATTCGGTACTTAATCATTTTGACACAAAACATTTTTTCCTGGTACTTGTTTGTTTGGTACTCGATGTGCAAGCTAGAACTTGTCAGTTGCCTCATGACCAATACATTATTCCTTATTGGGAAAATCTGTTTGGTAGTCGTTTTTGGTACTTGTGCCTCCCAGAACCAATTAACAAGTACCAAAGTACCACTGTAATACAAAAGCTTATAGAACTGTATTTTCAATTATACCATATACTAATTATATACTAATTAGATATTAGTATTTATGGATTTTGATTCCAAAGTTCTTGGATTTTTACTAGAGATATTGCTAGAGTTTATAATATCTAAAATGAGCTTTGACAGCTCTACAAAAAAACCGTTATCTAACCTACATTTTACTTTAACACGAATCCATGCTAGAGATCACTAACTCTTTACTTCTTCCTGTCACCACTTACATCTCCCAGATGAGATAAAGATATCAAGGAACTGTCAAACAAGCTAACAGTAAGCAGCCCAATGAAAGAACGATCAAGACCACTCCCACCAACATCGACAGAGCAAGCTGTTAGAACAGGGGTGTCAAACTCGATCGCGTCGCAGGCCATATCGTGACGTAACGTGGTGTTATTTGCCTTTGCGGAGCCAGGGTGGGTGTGGCCTCTGTGGGCTGTATCCAGCCTGCGGGGCCACCAGTTTGACAGGCCTGTGCTAGAACATAAAATGAGAGCAAACCCCACTCCCTACTAGCACTGAGGATGTCATCTAGTTCTGGTAATAAAACATCTGCAAGAAAAAAATCAAGCTCAGAGAGTACCAAGGACCCTTCATTTCAACTAGCGCTACAAATATTCTCTTGGTTTTTGGAGGGTATTTTTTTCAACTTCCTACATAGTTTAGTCTTCATACTAAGCTAGTTTCTCCTCTCACTATTAACTGGGCCTATTCTGTCTTAGTTTCTGAGCTGAGGCCATATCAGAAAGATGCTGCCATCTGCTGAGATTATTGATACAAAGATGTTAATATTAGTAGACTCAAAAGTCACAAATTGAAAACTAACATATACTTGTTTTCATCAAAAATAGCTTTTTTTAACTTACCATCACAATTCCTCCAAGATATTCAAAAACACAATGGGCTATGCACCCATACTGAATGGTATAACCCAGAACTCGGAAAGTCTTTCCAATTACATCTTGCAACATAACAGTATAATAGACGTGCAGTTGGTCCTAGTTTAAAGAAATTAAAACTAATTATTCATTTTTGCAGCGATGTGCATATCACATTTATATTATTCAAGCAACACTTAAGATATATCTATGATAAATTACTGTATATTCAATCAAAATGCAATAGTTTTGTCTAGAGCAGAGGTCTCCAACCTTGGCAATTTTAAGCCTGGAGGACTTCAACTCCCAGAATTCCCCAGCCAGCTTTGCTTTGCTTTGCTGGCTGGGGAATTTCTGGGAGTTGAAGTCCTCCAGGCTTAAGTTGCCAAGGTTGGAGACCCCTGGTCTAGAGGCACCAAGCTAGAAACTCTGAGTTCTAGTCTTGCCTTATGCATGAAAATTCATAAGAACAAAGAGAATCTAACACCAGATATAAACCAGGGCCAACAAAGTTATTTCAGTCTTCAGTAATCAAATGATATTTTAACTACACTGAAATTTGTATACATAATCTATTATATGAATGAGTTTTTAGAATGAAGATGTCACCATACACTGTTTTATCATGTTGGTTCTTCTTTTGTTACAAATCTCTTGTTATCCCCCTTTGAGTAGCTCTGTGACTATGTGGATGTTCCTTAAAAATTAATTTAGTACATCTAGTCTTAAATTCAACTGTTTTTGTTTTGGCTTATAGGTAGTCTTTTCCCATATTAAAGTATGATTCCATCAAATGACTAGAATATTTTTTTTTCATCATAGTATAGTATAGCATTAATTATATTCATAGTTTATTCAGTAATAGAATAGAATAGAATAGAATAGAATAGAATAGAATAGAATAGAATAGAATAGAATAGAATAGAATAGAATTTTTTATTGGCCAAGAGTGATTGGACACACAAGGAAGTTATCTTGGTGCATATGCTCTCAGTGTACATAAAAGAAAAGATACGTTCATCAAGGTACAACATTTACAATACAAATGATGGTCAATATATCAATATAAATCATAAGGATTGCCAGCAACAAAGTTACAGTCATACAGTCATAAGTGGAAAGAGACTGGTGATGGGAATCAAACCTGGGGTAAGTATAAATACACCCTTAGTGTGAAATGACTAACATACTCAGTTCAAGCAAAGGAAAATTGTCAGGAGATCAATTATTATCACAGGACAATTGGAATGAAACACTCTAAAGTTACCATATTTTTCAGAGTATAAGATACACTTCCCCCCCCCCCCAAAAAGAGGGTGGAAAGTTGGGTGCGTTTTATACACAGAATGTAGCCAAAAACGTGAGGCATGGAGGAGGCAATGGTCTGTGACAATCCCTGCAGCCTGGAACAGCTGATTGGGAATATTCTGAGAGGCCAATCCACCACCAAACAGCTGCTCGTGCTGAATCAGGCTGCAATATTGTGCTGAAGCTGACCTGGCTGTTCACTATTTGCTGCAAGGACTGTCAGAGTTTGCTGCAGCAATCACATCCAGAAAGCACACAACTGATTCAGCAGGATTCAATAACTTCTCTTTATATATAATATAACACATGAAGTAAATATACAATACCAAAAGCAGGTTTTCCAACATGGTAATAAATACAAGCAAAACATAAGCAGAGGAGAGGAGTTTCAGTTTTAGTTTCAGAGATCAGAACAGCATGCAGCTTTAGAAAAGTTGAGCTAAGCCATGCCCAAGCTCCTTGCTGTCTCCTTCCTTGTTGCTCACACAGCAAATACTGTTTCAGTATTTGCTGAAATACTGAACTCTCTCACACACTGACAGGACGCTAACCAGATGAATATCGATGGATGCTGGTAGGCAGAGGTAGATTTTTTTTTTCTTATTTTCCTCCCCAAAAACGAAGGTTTTACTTATACTCCGGAGCATCTTATACTCCAAAAAATACGGTAACTATCGGCAGATATAACAATAAAGTCTTCCTTTAATTTTTTATTTATTTACTTATTTATTTCTCCACCATATGGATACCCCTTGGCTTGTGTGTGCTGTTACGGTTGGAAGCTATGCTGGAAGTATACCACAAATAGTATACCAGAAGGGTCATCCAAGCTACACAGGTTTCAACTGTGGAGCCAGACTAAGAGTATCCACAAACCCATTAACATGATGAGACAGCACACAAAAAATCCTGTATCGGATCGAACTTCACCTGGGTTAACAAGGACCATAGAAGTTGATGTCCCTGGCAGCTGTCAAAAAGTGAGTTACAAGGTTGGAGAAAGACCTGACAACCTAATCCACAAAAAAAGTGCAACAAAATTTTATGGAAAGGGTCTCAAACATGTCAGATAGAGTACCCAACAACGGGATAACAGGAAATGATCAGGTTGGAAATTAATGTCCTGTATGTCAGTGAGCTACAATGGTCAGACAATGATCTTTTCCAGTTTGAGGATTTCACTGTCTATTATTCAGGACATGATACTAGGAAAACAAATGGAAAGGTGTTTATTGTAAGCAAGAAACTTGCTAGAGCAGTGGGAAGCTTTTCAACTGTCAATTAATGAATTATGTTCATCAGAATTGGTGCCAAGCCCCTCAACATTACAGTTATCCAAGTCTATGCTCCAACAACTGCTGAAACAGAGCTTGAAATAAAGGGCTTTTATGCCATGGTCCAAGGAAATCTGAAACAAGTGTCCCCAAAAGACAATTGTTCAGATTCTGGGTGACTTCAATTCAAAAGTAGTCAAACAAGCAGAGACAGGCATCACTGGTTGTTTTAGATTAGGTGAGAGGAATGATGCAGATGGTCATTTGGTACAATTTTGCCAAGAAAAATGATTTAGGATCATGAACACATGGTTCAAACAGCACAAGCATCGCTTATATACTTGGACCTCACCCAATGGACTTCACCATAATCAGTTCAACTATGCCCTATGTGATCATTGATGGATCAGCTCAGTTCTTACTGTTAAAACATATCCAAGTGCTGATGTTAATTCAGATCATGAATTGTTGGTAGCAAAGATTAAAATCAAACTATGCACCATCAAAAAGGCAGTGCCTCCAAGAAATCACCAAAATTCCTACTATATATACACTTGGGATGAAAAATCGGTTTCAACTGCTTGACACTGCTGAGAAGACTTCTGATGAACTGTGGCAGGAAAGTCAATTGACCATTATTAGAAGTGCAGAACAGCACATATGATACAGCAGCGGTTCTCAACCTGTGGGTCGCGACCCCGTTGGGGGTTGAATGACGATTTGTCAGGGGTCGCCTAAGACCATCGGAAATATGGGAAGTATACTTGCGAGTCGAAGAATCGCACTCCAATGGTTGACTCCACAAGCCAGCTGCAGGCTCTTCAAATCGCTAGCCGAATTTGGCTTCAGGCATGACGAATTAAAAAAGAGAGAAATCTTTGCTCTGATGTCTCCCTCTCAAGCCAGCTGCAATCACTCCCAATCGCTACCTAATCTGGCTTCAGGCGTGATAAACGTAATAGGGGAGGAGTCTCCGCTTTAATGCCTCCGTCCTCAAGGCAATCGCAAGCAGTTTAGATCGCTAGCCAATACGGCTTCAAGCGCGATAAATTCAAAAAAACAATTTGCCACTTTCCCCCCCCCTTCTGCGGCTGCTGAGGCGCGCTGAGATCAGTTGGGGTCGCCACATCGTGGGGAATTGTATTAAAGGGGTTGCAGCACTATAAAGGTTGAGAACCACTGCCATACAGGAAGCCAGAGAAAATGTGCAAATGGCTCTCAGATGAAACCATCAAAAGAGATAAGAAAAGAAAAGTAGCCAAGGTAGCAGGCAAATGTGAAAAAGCAAGAAAACTGAGTGCAACTTTCCAGAGGGCAGCAATGGAGTTTACTGGGGGGGAGCGATGTAAACAGTTTGAAGCAGACTACATGGAAGGTTACACTAGGAATGCATTTATGCAGGTCCAAAAGATCCAAGCATCATTTATTGTTAGGAAAGGCATTATTAAAAACAAGCAAAGGATAAAACTGACAACAAAGCATCAAGAATAGATGACAAGAATATACAGAAGACCTGGATGCAGAGAGCAAAGAGGCCCAGCCTCAGATGGTGAGGAAAGAGAAGTAGCAATGGAACCAGCCATGCTTGAGAAAAAAGGTCAACAGCAAGACTCCAGGTGCCAACACCATCCCTGCAAAATTACTGACACCTGTATCACCCAAAGTCATTAAAGACCTGTGCCAGAAAATTTGGGAAACCAACACATGGCCACAGGATTGGAAATTCTCAGTATTCATACCTCTGCCGAAAAAGGGTGACTCTAAAGCAGTGGTGAAACCCAATTTTTTTTACTATCGGTTCTGTGGGTGTGGCGGGGGAAGGATATTGCAAAATCTCCATTCCCACCCCACCTCTAGGGCCAGCCAGAGGTGGTATTTGCTGGTTCTCCGAACTACTCAAAACTTCTGCTGCGGTTCTCCGAACTGCTCAAAATTTCCGCTACCAATTCTCTAGAATCTGTCAGAAACTGCTGGATTTCATCCCTGCTCTAAAGATTGCTCTAATTATCACACAATCATCCCTCACATCATCAAGATTCTGCTTAAAATTATACAACAACATTTAGCACTATCAAAAGGGAATTTGCCAGATGACTAAACTGGCTTCCGAAGGGGTTATGGTACCTACAACCATGTTGCAAATCTGCACTAGATCATGGAACAATCTTGGGAATATTAAAAAAAAATCATTTACACATGCTTCATCAACTACAAGGAAGACTTCAATTGTATTGATCATGAGAAGCTATGGGGAGCCCTCAAGACCTGGGGGGTACCAGCACATCTTATCAAGTTGGTGAAATCACTGTTCACGAATCAGGAAGCCACTGTGTGAACACCAATTGGTTTAAGAAGTGTGATAAGATTGTATTCTCTCCCCTTTCTTATTCAATCTCGTCTCATGGGGAAGCTATATCTCAAAGAATCAAAAATTGGGGTAGATTAGAGGGGTAGATTGCAGGGACCTGCTGAGGAATTTGGAAGGTATCTGCACGATAAAATTGCTCAGATCCGGGACGGGCTGGACGCCGATTGAGTGGATTCAGGTGGGACGACGGAGGCAGGTCTTGAAAATATTGTTTGGGCAGAGTTTGACGCTGTGACTCCCGGAGACATGGACAGGATACTGGGGAGGTTGAATGCTACCACATGTTTATTGGACTCATGTCCCTCCTGGCTGGTGCTGGCCACTCAGGAGGTGACACGAGGCTGGCTCCAGGGAATTATTAGTGCTTCTTTAAGGGAGGGAGTCTTCCCAGCCGCCTTGAAAGAGGCGGTGGTGAGGCCCCTCCTTAAGAAGCCTTCCCTGGACCCGGCTATTTTGGCTAATTACCGTCCTGTCTCCAACCTTCGCTTTGTGGCGAAGGTTGTTGAGAGTGTGGTGGCATGGCAGCTTCCCCGGTACCTAGAGGAAACCGTCTATCTAGACCCGTGCCAGTCCGTCTTCAGGCCTGGGTACAGCACAGAGACGGCTTTGGTCGCATTGGTTGATGATCTCTGGAGGGCACGGGACAGGGGTTGTTTCTCTGTTCTTGTCCTGTTGGATCTGTCAGCGGCTTTTGATACCATTGACCATGGTATCTTGCTGCGACGGTTGGAGGGTTTGAGAGTGGGGGGCACCGTTTTTCGGTGGTTCTCCTCCTACCTCTCCGACCGTTCGCAGGCGGTGTTGACAGGGGGGCAAAGGTCGACCGCTAGGCAACTCACCTGTGGGGTGCCGCAGGGGTCGATCCTCTCGCCTCTCCTGTTCAACATCTATATGAAGCTGCTGGGGGAGATCATCCGTGGTTTCGGGGTGAGTTGTCAACTGTACGCTGACGACACTCAGCTGTACATTTCCACCCCGAACCACCCCAACGAAGCCGTTGATGTGATGACCGTTGAGGCCGTTCGGGTGTGGATGGGGATGAACAGTCTCCGACTCAACCCATCCAAGACGGAGTGGCTGTGGATACCAGCGTCCCGGCATAGTCAGCTAATTCCATTGCTGACTGTGGGGGGCGAATCGTTGGCCCCCAGGGAATCGGTGCACAATTTAGGCGTTCTCCTGGATGCACGGCTGTCTTTAGAAGTTCATCTGATGGCCGTCGCCAGGGGAGCTTTTTATCAGGTTCGCCTGATTCGCCAATTGCACCCTTTCCTGGATCGGGACTCGTTATGCACAGTCACTCATGCCCTCGTTACTTCCCGTCTGGATTACTGCAATGCTCTCTACATGGGGCACCCCTTGAAGAGCACCTGGACGCTCCAGCTGGTACAGAATGCAGCCGCGTGGGGGATTGAGGGAGCGTCTCGTAGCTCCCATGTAACACCTCTCCTGTGCAGGCTGCATTGGTTACCGGTGGTCTTCCAGGTGCGATTCAAGGTTTTGGTTATCACCTTTAGAACGCTCCATGGCATGGGACCGGGATATTTACGGGACCGCCTGCTGCCGCCAGTAACCTCCCATCGATTGTACTGGGTCGCACAGCAATGATGAACATAAGCTGAATATGGAAAAGCACAGACATTAGCCTGACAACCAAATGTAAGTTAGTCCATTCTATTGTGTTCCCCCCCCCCCCAGCTATCTATGGTCGTGAAAGTTGGACTTTAAAAAAGCAAGATAGAAAGAAAATCAACTCTTGAGCTGTGATTCTGGAGAAGGCTCCTATGTATTCCTTGGACAGCAAAGGTGATCAACAAGTAGACATGTCTCTGGATGGGAAAAAAAATCACAAAACTGCATCTCACTTATTTTGGTCATGCCATGCAGGGAGTTCACTGGAGAAAGCAATTATGTTTGGAAGAGTTAGCAGTAAAAGGAAACCAGGCAACCTGGTACTAAAAACCTGTTCAATGCTATTATGTTAGCCTTCTCAAATAGACCAGACAGGAAACAGACTAGATAAGCTAATTTTACTTTATTGTAAGATACACTAACAGATTCTTGCAAGTCTGAAAGTATAAATCTCCTGTCATTTCTTTTTACAGCTTGATAAATAAGACGTCGGTCCTATCTGAATGTTCTTTCTCATGGCGATGGTGGAAGGAATCCAGGAGTGGGTATTACTCTCTCTCTTCTGCCTGGAGACTGAGCATGTCATCATTTTTGGGAACACCTCCCTTGCCTGGCTAGTCCCTAGTTCGGTGGGAAAATATAAATCCCCCCCTTGACTGAACCAGACAGCTGCAGGGTGGGGCTGGATTCCCTCCACCATTGCCATGAGAAAGAATGTTCACGTAGGACCAATGTCTCTTCTCCATGGCACTGGGTGGAGGGAATCCAGGAGTGGAACTTACCAAAGCCGGTGCACTCTAAGGGCGGGAAGCAGCCTGGTCCTCTGGAGAACCTGTCATCCAAAGGCCGCTTCTGTTCTGTCCCCCCTCGCCTCCATCCGAGCGATGGCTTAATTAGCCGGCAACTATCAGCTCTGGCAGCAAACTAGCGAGCGTATACCAAGTGACTCTGTTACCTCATGCCTCCCACCGACCCGTACGCTCACACAGAGAGGGACTTCTCAGGGTGCCATCCACCAAGCAATGTCGGCTGGCGGCCCCCAGGGGAAGATCCTTCTCTGTGGGGGCGCCTACCCTCTGGAACGAACTTCCCCCGGGTTTACGCCAAATACCTGACCTTTGGACCTTCCGCCACGAATTGAAAACACATTTATTTATTCGCGCGGGGCTGGCTTAAATTTTATTGGTTTTAAATTTTTATTATTAATTTTTAATGGGTTTTAGTTTTTTATGTTCCAAAGTTTTAGGCCAATTATGTAATAAGTTTTTTAATTCGTATTTTAATTGTATACTGCACTGTTTGTTTTACCTTGGCTATACACGGCCCTGAGTCCTTCGGGAGAAGGGCGGTATAAAAATCGAATAAATAATATTTATTTATTTATTTATTTATTTATTTCGATTTTTATACCGCCCTTCTCCCGAAGGACTCAGGGCGGTGTACAGCCAAGTAAAAATACTATATAAACATTAAAAGAAATTAAAAAACATATTATAATGTGGCCGAAGTAATTAAAACAATTTAAAATCTTAAAATATAAATAACCCCAATAAAATTTCAATCCAGTCCCGCTTGAATAAATAGGTGTGTTTTCAGCTCACGGCGAAAAGTCCGAAGATCAGGCACTTGACGTAAACCAGGGGGAAGTTCATTCCAAAGCGTAGGAGCTCCAACAGAGAAGGCCCTTCCCCTGGGGGCCGCCAGCCGACATTGCTTGGCGGACGGCACCCTGAGAAGGCCCTCTCTGTGTGAGCGTACGGGTCGGTGGGAGGCAAAAGGTAACAGCAGGCGGTCCCGTAAGTACCCGGGTCCTAAGCCATGGAGCGCTTTAAAGGTGGTAACCAGAATCTTGAAGCGCACCCGAAAGACCACAGGAAGCCAGTGCAAACTACGTAGGATTGGTGTTACATGGGAGCAACGAGTTGCTCCCACTATTACCCGCACAGCTGCATTCTGGACTAACTGCAGCCTCCGGGTGCACTTCAAGGGCAGCCCCATGTAGAGAGCATTGCAATAGTCCAAGCGGGAAGTGACAAGGGCATGAGTGACCGTGCATAAGGCATCCCGGTCAAGAAAGGGGCGCAACTGGCGCACCAAGCGTACTTGGTGGAAGGCCCTTAATAATAATAATAATAATAATCATCATCATCATCATCATCATCATCATCATCATCATCATCATCATCATCATCTCCCTTGATGCTGATGAGTCACCCAGGAACAAACAGTACTTCAGCTCTAGTTAAGCATTTTATTTGCCTGCTACAAAGAGACATAGCAGCCCTCGCTGCTTTTATATCCTGTGGGGTGTGGCTCCATGACTCAGCACTTCCTAGGCCTGCCCCACCCCTGCTTCTGTTGTTCCCACCTCTCCTGCCTACGAAACCTAGGGTCCAGCCAGGCCTGATTGCCATCAGCTGGGTCTGGAGGCATGGCCTGGGGGGGAAAGAGTCAGGGGTTGGAGGCCTCATTATCTCCTCCACCTGGCCTGCCTCTGGCTCCTGGAGCTGAGCCAGGGAAGCCGGTGCTCCCGAGATAAGTCCTGATGGCCCTTCCCCCCACTTTCCAAGTCACTTTCTGGCAGGGGGCCCAGCTCGGGGGGCACAGACACAACAGCTTCTGCCAAAGTGAAGGTGTCCAACTTGTAGTGATGTATGAAGGGCGATGGAGATGACCAAGTTGCTGCACGACAGACCTCCTCTATGGAAGCCTGTGTTGCCCATGCCACTGTTGTGGCCACGCTCCGGGTGGAATGGGCCATCACATTTCGAGGCACTGGTAGGGACTGAATCTCATATGCCTTGGCAATGTGCCCGAATCCACCGTCCCATAGTCGATGGAGTGACCTTCTGTCCCAGGGTTGAAGGCACGAAAGAAATAAACTAAGACTCCGTCCTCAGGGAGGAGGTCCTTTTGATGTAAACGTGGAGGGCCCTCCTTACATCCAAGGTGTGTCATTTCATCTTCAGCGTGTGTTTGGGTCCCGGCAGAAGTTAGGCAGAATCAATTCCTGGGCCCTGTGGAACCAGGAATTCACCTTTGGAATGAAGGATGGATCCAACTGCAGGACCACTCTGTCTGTATGAAATACACGTAAGTTGTTCCTCACTGAAAAAGGACTGCCAGGTCCAAAATATGTCTGGCTGATGTGATTGCCACCATGGAGGCCACCTTAAATGTGAGGAATCACAGGTTATCCGATCTCAGCGACTCGAAGGGGCTGCCCATGAGGGCATTCAGCCCCTGAGAAACCTGTGCATGGTGGGATGTCGAGTAAGGAACTGCAAACCCCCGCATGAAAAGACTAAAGACAGGGTCGCAACTTGTCTCCTGATTGTATTAGGCGTCAAATCCATGTTCAAGCCTTCCTGGAGAAACTCCAGGACTTGAGCCACTGATCCCGAAGAAGGATCAGTGTTTGTGCTGGAGCACCAGATACAAAAGACCTTTCAGGTAACATCGTACTCTATTGGTGGATGGTTTCCTAGAAACCTGAATGGTCTGAATAACCCTGGAGGAGAGGATGTCTTGGCTCAGGACCTTCCACTCAATTGCCAGACGGTTAGCTGGAGCCACTGTGGATCCGGATGGATCAGTGCTCCCTGGCTGAGGGAAATCTTGTCCCGAGATATCCTCCAAGGCCTGGTCATCGACAGGCTGACCAGGTCTGCGAACCACGGTCTCCTGGGCCAATGAGGGGCCAAGAGTAAAACTTCCATTCTTTCCATCAATACCTTCCTGATCACTGCTGGCAACAACAGAAGGGGAGGAAAGGCATATAACAGCTCCCGAGGCCACGGGATGCAAAGAGCGTCAATGCCTCCGCCCCCGGCGATGCAAACCTGCTGAAGAACCTTGGCAGTTGTTTGCTGCAAGGGGTCACAAAGAGGTCTAGGACTGGGATGCCAAAGCGATCTACCAGCTCCTGAAATAGCGAGGGGTGCAGATGCCATTCCGACTGATCTACTATCGCTCTGCTCAGGCAATCTGCCTGCATGTTCTGCACCCCCGATATATGTTCTGCCCGTATGGACAGAATATGACTCTCCGCCCACAGGCCCAGATGCATGGCCTCTTCCATGAGGGACCTGGAATGAGTCCCCCCTTGGCGGTTGATATGGACCTTTGTGGCCATGTTGTCCATCAAAATCAATACATGTTGTCTGGTTACAGTACTCTGGAATTGCCTGAGAGCCAGGTGCACTGCTCTGAGCTCCAGCCAATTGGTATTGTGGCTCAGGTCCATTTGACTCCACCTGCCCTGAGCCATCAATGACTGGAAATGCCCCCCCCCATGATGGTCAGACAGGCTGGCTCTTTGAACAGGCATCCTCTGTCGAGGGCCTGGGATAACCACCATTGCAAGGAGAGAAGTCCCTTCCGTGGGACCTGTACTCTGAGGGCTGAGTTGCTCCTGCCCGGCCCCTGATAAGGTAGGAGAAACCATTGCAGGGTCCTGGCATGAAGACGTGCCCATGGTACGATGGCAATACAGGACACATCTTCCCCAGTAATTGCGACAGGAGAGCTAGAGATATTGTACCTTCTGTCTGGATGCATCTGGCTAGAGTCCTCAAGCTGTCTTGATGCTCCAGTGATAGAAAGACCATGCACTTGGAAGTGTCTATGATCACCCCAGATGGAGCAGTTTGGTAGTCAGAGAAAAGTGGCTTTTCTTCATGTTGACCAAAAAGCCATGGTCCTTTAGTACCTGGATTGTTGTCCTCAGGTCCTGCTCTGCTTGAAGTTCAGATGAGGACTGGACTGAAGTATCGTCAAGGTAACACTGGACCCTAATTGGTAAAGTCCTTAGGTGGACCACCAGTACTGCCAACACCTTTGTGAATACCCGAGGGGCAGAGCCTTGTATTGGTAGTTTGTCTTTGTAAGAGAATCGGAGGTACTGCCAATGAACAAACAGAATAGGTACATGTAAGTATGCCTCCATCAAGTCTATGGAGGTAAGGAAATCACCCCCATGGATACGCTCCAGTATTAGCTGTAGTGATTACATTTTGAATTTTTTGTAGGTGAGGTACTTGTTGAGGAGTTTTAAATAAAGAATTGCTCTTGATCAGGAAGAAACAGGATTTAATAAAATCCCTGCCCCTGCTGGTCCTGAGGCCTGGATCTCTAGCAGTTGCTGGATGGCTGTTTCCATCAGGCCTCTCTTTGCTGCGTCCTGTGACAGAGGGCAGTTGATGAAGAACTTTGGGGAGGAGGGGGGAGAAGACTTCACCGTACTGAGGACCACATTGTCCAAGTTGCAGCCTCCCAAAGGATATAGAGGCTGAGCCAGCCGCCGATGGGTGGATCGGCCATACATTCACTTGAAGCACCGGTAGGGACGACCTCCTGCCCCACAAAAGGGCCACTTGCCTGGTTGACGGTTGTGAAAGCCTGGTCTGTCAGACGGCCTTTCCTGTTGAGTAGAAAACGATCTCCGGGATTGCTGGTACTCAGGTCCAACACTAGGGACCCGAAAGGGCTGCCTCCAGAAATAGGGGGCTGGTCTTCGCTTCCCCTGCCTGAACACAGTGGGCAGGGCCTTGCCTCTGTCCTTGGTGTCAACTAGGACTGACTCTAATGCTGCTCCGAACAGCTTGCTGCCCATAAAGGGAGCAGATGCCAGCTTCCGTTTATTCTTGTCAGCCTGCCAATGGCGAAAACATAGCAAGCGACAAGCTGTCAGAGCTGAAGCGATAGAACAAGATGTGAACTTTGCAGCATTTAAGGTGTCAGCTGAAAATTCAGCTGCTGCCACTAACTTATTGATATCTTGGCAAAACCGAATATCACCTGGGGCCACCCTTGCCTGCAGAGCCAGAGCAGGGAGGCACGATTAAAAAATGAGGCAGAGGTAGCGGCCTTCACCACCCAGGCAACCACCTGGTATGTCTTGCGGAGACTCAATTTTGCCTTCCTATCCTCCGTCTTAAGGCTATCTATGGCAGCAGTGAGAATGATGGCAGTAGAATGTAAGGCTGCCACCAGGCCATCTATCTTTGGCGTTTGCAGAACCTGTGAAAGGTCTGCAGCCAGATTATATAGTTTTCTTTCTGTCTCTGTAGAAGGAGGCCCTGATCCAGGCTGGGCCCACTGACGCTGGGCCCAAGAAGAGCTTGGACAATGGGATCACTTTCTGCTCCACGGTTGGCTCTGGAAAGAGCGTGCAAGAGAGTCCTGTGCCTTGGGAGCTGTTGCAGGGACAGTATCAGACCCCAATTTAGTGATGGCCTTGGCCTTGTGGCACAAGGACCTAAATAAATCAGGGCGAAAGAGGCCAGTGAATGGAGATGGATCTGGAGCCATCCCCTCATCGCCTGAGAAGGTGATAAAATCCTCTTCCTCCTCCGAGGAATCCTCACTCTGAACAGAGGGTGCCTGGGAAGGAATCACCTGGGATTCCAACCAGGGACCTTGAGTCAAGGGTGGCAAATGCTGGGGAGAAGGATGGGGAATATACTGAAGTGATAAACCCCGTTGCATGGAGCCCCACAGCTATCCCCTGTGTAATTGCCCAGGAGATAAGCAATTGTAATTGGTCAGAAATTCCTGACTCAACATCCTCTCCTTGGTGGAGGCCAGCCACGGTTGGCGTAAAGGTCGCCTCAGATGGACCTGAGTCTGATCTAGAAAATTGGCCCTGCACAACTGAATGAGGCATTGTTGAGGCTACAGCAGCAAAAACCTCATTATATACTGAGCCTTCCCTGTCAATAGGGAAATTCAGCTTACCAGCGCCATCTGGTGACAAGGCTCAGTAAGAAAGACGCTGGGAGAGGCTTCTCTTTCCAAAGAGAAGGGGATGACAGGTCCCACTGAGGGAGGAGCTGGCTCACCCTTCTTCTTTGCTGCCATTTCTACTTTGGCAAGCTCCCTTTCTACTGCTTTCTGACACCTCTTTTTCAGCTGCTTTAGTGCCTCTAGTGCTGGCAGTGATTTTAATTCGCTTGCCAGCTGAGGCTCGGCTGGAAGAGCTGTGGCTATGACCCGAGGGAGGCAGAGAAAGCACCCTAGCCTCACTTCCCTCAGAGCCTTGCTGCAGGAAGGCTCCAAAGCCACCATGTTGCCCTGGGCAATGACTGGCAACCATGTGGCAAAGGCAGGGAGACCCAAACTGAGTGACAGCTGCCGCATCTTTGCAAATAGCGCACTGAGCACTCCGCCGCAATCAGTGTGCCCAGGCTAAGCTGGGCAGGGACTGAGGGTCCATGAGGCAGGCAGATCACTGGGGATAACTGCTGCCTCAGCTTCCTTTCTTGCTCCCTGCGCCAAAGCACCAGCCGCAAACAGTGTGGCCAGTTGAAGCTGGGCAGGGACTGAGTCCCTTCCACGCTCCCCTGGGCAAAGCCAAGGGTCTGAACAAAGCAAACCCACCTCTGCTCTCCAGGAGGTTGGCAGGAACCTCGGCTTGACAGCCAGAAAGGCGTCTGACTAGCAGACCAGTCAGATGACCTAAGCGCGATTTGCATTGTGCGAAAGGGGGAAAATCATCTCACACTTAGAAGGGAATCCAGGAGTAGGTGATTAGTTTGTGATCCAAGCAAAAAAAGTCTCTATTTGGCTGAAGACTGAGCCAAACTGGGAATTAGCCAGGCAAGGGAGGCGTTCCCAAAAATGATGGCACTCTCAGTCTCAGGCAGAAGAGAGAAAGCAATACCCACTCCTGGATTCCCTCCACCCAGCACCAGGGAGAATAGGGAGTATTCTTTCTGAGTTTCTTTCTCTGCCCCAGATAGCATTTCTTCCCCCCATCTTCCAAGATCATTCCCATATAACATTACATATTACCACAACTATTAGCAATGAATTTCACATTAATTATGTGATGTGTATGTGTATGTTTCTTATGTTCTTAATCTCTCAAAATTGCAGAAATCTCCAAATAGAAGAATGAAAAGAGCAATGAATTTGTTATAATCTGTTGCAGAATAAAATGGAAAGTTACAGGAAAGTAGAGTGTTTGTATGTTACTGAAATATAGTGAGATCTTGTTAGTACATGCATGAGAAATTACAAGGACTTTATGCTAGATTGGGATTTTTTTAAAAAAAGTTCTGGGAGAAAGTAGTGAAAAAACACTGTTGTGAAGAAAATTTTATGCAAAGGACCATAAAGTCAGTAAAACTAGTTCTGCACAAGCATCAGAAGCTTGAACAATCTTGAATAATAATGGAAACTTTTTAGTTCACTTTTCAAATCTGCCTCAAAAAGCTGGGAAATCATCTAGAATAAACACTCATATCAGCTTTGATGTAACTGTTGTAGTTAGAACTCTAAATAGTATAAATTAATTTAACAATGTAACTGAATTCTTTTTTATGATTCAAAAAAAATTGTGTAGCATTAAATGTTCACACTACTGCACACTAAGAAATATGCTGCATAGTTTGCACTCTTTCAATGGAATATCCTAAGAATTGAAACAGATTTGAGATTCTAAACAAACTGAATTAAAATAAACTGTCTTAACTACAGTACTTGTGGATTTAAATTAGCAAACCAATGTTAACATTTTCTTGTAAAAAAATCTTCACATACTCACCTTATTATAAAACTGTATTAATTTATTAACTGAACAATAAATCACCTATTTACAGATAGCCTATTTAGCCTAAATCACCTATTTACAGACACACTTATTAAGTGCCTTCCAAAAATATTAACTGGCATTTAAAAAAATCCAAAAATGTGTCTGGACTATTTAGATATAAGTTCACATTAACTCAGAAGTTTAATTTATGTTGTAATACCATTCAAATGACACATCCACTATTTTCACCATGCCACATAACTGTTCTCATCTCTCATCTCTGAGAAGAGTTGTAAATTATGGCAATTTCTACATGCAAAGATCTTTTTCCCTATTACTGAAATCCTTGGTAATTAAAAATAATTGAGGACAATTTGCTGTTATGTTCTATCTCACCAGCCTGTCTTTAACACAGATAAAAAATACTTCAGGAAAGGAATTCTCAAAATGTGGGTTTTGTTGTACAACACATATTTTAGCTACATTGTAATTCTGGAGCAATATAACATATAAGTGTATCTTCATTACCTGATTCACAAACACCACCACCCCCGGTTTATAAAATTAATCACAGCTAGGAGAGAAATCGCTGTGAACTCCATGAATTACATCCAAGAGATGGGAAAGGATTAGTTCAGAGTTGCTGCCAGTTATAACGCCAGGTGGCTTTTTCTGCAGTGAAGGTGTTAGCGATAATCTCATTACACTGGTACTAAATCTTGCAGACATCAAAATTATCACCAAGGTTCCTTTTCATCCCATCCTTTCCAAATGACTGGAAGTCGCTTCACCTGAAAGAAGTCAAATCCACATGCAGCTGCTATTTTAGCGGCCAGCAGACTCCCCGAGAATGTCAATCGTGATCCAATTTCGCTGTGCTGGTGGCCCCTATTCCCTGTCCAATAATACATCTGTTAAAAAATCCTACAGCTACAAATCTAGTTTAATCCTACCAGGGACCTCATGTTGGTCCTGTCTTCCAAAAAGGCAGCAGGTTCTGCTGTCAATTTCGGCTACTGTCTGGGGAATACCCTTTAATTCCCAGTCCTACTTAGAAGAATAAGCTAAGGATCACAAAACATGACCTTAAAAACCCTGATATGACTATATTCTGACCCAGAGGCATTCATTCTAGGTGAAGATTAGAACTTTGCATAATAAGATTACACAGCAAGTGAATGATATCAAGGGACTATCCATATGCAGCCACCTGGTTTTCTATAGACAGCTTGTGCTGTGCAATATGCAGTGCAGACGGAATAGAGCTTTGCCTTTTACTTGAAGTAAAATGGATTCACATAAATTAGTTGGTCATTTCCAGATTCCTAAATCCCCATTACATCTTTCATTGACAGCTCCTCTGAGGATAGCACAACCATTATTCCTTTTTATTGCTAGTTCCTAAAACAATAGCATTTTCTAAGTGAAATACACATAGATTGTGTGTGGAAATTAACATCTTGTTTGCTATAATCTTGGATTACAACTGACAGAGCATGTCAACTGTGTGTCCCCAAAAAGAAATCCATGCAGAAAATTATTTATGCATCCAAAAGTCTGCTCCAGTTAACAAATAAACAATACAAGAATCTTATTCTGACATGATAGGGCCATTCATGCAGGTAACAGAACAGAATGTTATATGCAATCAATATAAATTTAACCTATTAATCATGTTTTCTATGAACATCGAGATTTACCAAGCATCTTACTGATTATGAATAATTTTGGTAGGTTGTTCTCCTTAGGATACTCCATATTTCAAAGAAAGTCCATTTTTTAAAATAAATTTCAACTGAAACCAATGGCACACATAGCTATATCTACTATTCCATTTTAATATTTACAGGAATTATATTTTTGAAAACATCTAACACATTTGTGGGCTGAAGGCTGTAGGCTAATAGGCTGAATTTAGAAGATCAATTTGGTGTGGTGATTAAGACACCAGGCTAGAAACTGGGAGACTGTGAATTCTAATTGGTAACTTTGGGCCAGTCATTCACTCTGTCTTAGGAAGGAAGCAATGGCAACCCACTTCCAAAAATGTTGTCAAGAACACTTCAGGGACTTTTCTAGGCCAGAGTTCCCCAACATTTCTGGCTTTGTGGACTGGCAGTGGGGGGAGAGGGAATGGTTTCACATGAGTGGCCGGCAAGTGCATACACAGTTCCAATTGTGTGAGTGGCAGTCACATGCTCCCACCATTCGTGCAAATGGAGCATGTTGTGCAAGTTGGGATGCATGTGTGCACTTTCTCCCACCACTTCTGCAGCCCAGTTCCAAACAGCTCACAGCCCAGAAATGGGCCACAGCTCAGGGGTTGGGGATTCCTGTTCTAGGCAGTTGCCATGAGTCAACATTAACTTCAAGATACAAAAAAAGGGGGGGCAGGGAGAAGGCTGAATTTATACCCAAAGACAAAATATTAACCCATATTGCCTTCAACTGCTAAGGAGACACATAAAATTTCCTAAGGAATTTTTAAATGTTTTTGGGAAACAAAATTACATCCTCCTTAAAAGTAAACTATATTTTTAATGAGTTGCTAGTGAATAGGATTTTTTTGTATGGTGTGTTGGCTTCAACAGTTTTGTTTTTGTATTGCTTGCTAAAATTCTTAATGTAAATGAACCCATATCAATACTACAGTAACACTAAGAATGTAGTTAATATTATCTAAAAGACACAATGTTTTTCCAAATGAAAATAATTGAAAAGGCAGAAACTCAGAAATCTGTAATTCTAAAAATACTGTACTTCTATTTGTGGAGGTGGCCAGGGAGGGAGGTACCATTTTTATTCTGAAATTACCTTTCTTATTCTATTGTTCCAAAAAATTCTTAAAGGAATATGGTTCTGGCAGTGTTATTGAATAGCTCGTTTCATGATTTAAATTCCCACAATCTAAATTATTCAGAAATCACTCACACCTGAAACTAACTCAAACACCTCAATTTGAAGAAGAGCAAGTTAGAGAATGCATAGTATCTTGTACGTCCAGATAACTAGAGAAGCATTCAAAACAATGGTCCAAGCTCCTTTAAAGGTGTGTTTCATTTACCCTCACACATTAGTTTGAAACATCTCTTTAAAATGCTTAGCAGAGCTCTAAGAAAAAGTTCCTATACTCATAAGAACATCCTGAATGATCTACCAATTTGGATAGAATCAGATATAGTGTTGCATAATTTTTTTGATCAAGCAGTAACTATGTACAAGTAACTGCAATCAATTCAAAACTTAGGCAGTCAGGAATTCTAGGAAATATTGAAACATATACTGACCCTGAATTAGCATCACAAATGCTATTTCTCTGTCTGCCTGAATTTCCCTGAATGTTAACAGAACATTTTGTACCACATGTCTTTTGGTCTATATACTTTTTCTCAGAAGAAGCTGCGAAGACAATCAAGTTTAATGGAATTTATTTATTCAGTAAAACATGGAATGTTTGGAGTAACAGCAGACATACACACAAAGCAGTTGCATTTATGTGACAATTAACAGGTGCATTTATGTGACAATTTACTAGTAGACTCCACTTTACTGTATTTTTGAATAAGTAATAACAATTCAGTTTCCAAACATAAATAGATGAATGCTGTGATATTCAGCCTCAGTTAATCCCCAGACATCTAAATCCATGAATAAAAATTCATCAGGTTTAAATACACTGAGCCTATTAAGCAAGAACAAAAGCATATGCACAAAAGAGCTTTTAATATATTTCAAAGCCCACAAGAGCCATGGTCTCATTAAAATTATAAATTACTCAAACACAGAATGAAAATTCAAACTGCAGTGCAGCTAAGCAGATTACAGAAAAGCCCACGTTCCATATGATAACACACCATGGCCTCCTAGATGAGGGCTTGAAACAAAAAAGGCCATCACTGGAGCTAGGGAAAACCACCTTGTGATCTCCAGTTTCTGTTCAATGGATGACAGCCAAGTAATATAATGATTACTCTGTCCATGCTGCTAAACTTGTTCAACGGCATAAAAGTGATACCATGCACTGTGAACTCAATGCTGATGTTTTGTGCCAGTAATACAAAACTAACTACAATGTCTATCGTTTATTCCAGTTTTATTTGCATGAAATAAAATTAATGGCAGCAAAACTATTATTAAATCTTTTTTAAAAAGTAAAACAGAGAAAAATGGCATAGCCAAGAATGTTAGACACAAGTTTATGAAATAGGTATAATTGTTTTTATATCTGTATGTTTTATTAAATTGTAAGCTGCTCAGAGTCACCTCAAACCGCAAGATGGACAGCGTATCAATTGAATGAATGAAAAAGTAAATAAATAAAAGTTAATATTTCTGTTCTTAAAGGATCAAGCTTTTTATAAAGCAAATGAAGTGCAATCAATGTTTTTACTGGTAGTTTATGTTTGAATATTATAGATCTGAACTGAAAAGCTGCAAAGTATCTTTGAATCATTTTTAAGAAACATTTATGAAATCAGAAAGGAAAAGGAAATTTATTGCAGCAATCCTCAGTGACATGACTAAATTACTATCTCCCAAAAATTAGGATTCAAGTAGAATTTGACTCTTCTCATATACGTTTAAAGTTTTGAAAGATATCATAACCAAAGACCATGAAACAAATGGGGGTCACAATTAATGAAATGCTAATCTGAAGCACTACTGACCCTTTCCACAGATTTTCAAAATGTAAATGAAGAAGTGAAACAGGATTCACAGATGTTTCTTATTTTCAGTCAGCTGCACATGAAACACAAATGCAACCTGCGTCTTTGGCTAAAATAGATAGGAATTGAAATTTGAACAATAACTTTATAAATAAATATTGAAATTATGACCCACAAATCTCTATTCAATATTCAGCCCTTTCAGAAGTCTTTGGAACAACCTCTTATTCCAATTTTCTATAGTAATTAAGCTGAGGCATCTATAATTGAAATAATTATAAGTGCTCAGTACAATCTCAGAAATGCTTTATGTCCATACATGCTAAGAAGACTGAGAAGTAGCATCCTTGACATTCTGAGCAACAAATTCAAAGAATCACTTCACTCACTTCATGGAGTGTTTTTGATCTACACCCTAGTAATTATATCCTCTTCCCATTTATCCTGCTCTGATTTCCAAACACTTGTCTTTTCTCCTATCATATTTGCAACTGGAAGACAAAAACTAATGATTCTTCAATTTCTCAAACTTGCATCCTAAAACATTTTCATTTACAAGCTTTCGGCTAAAATAATGTAAACGGACTTATGCAAAACATTTCTTTCTTGTGATCTCCCCTCTTGCACATAATCTGCTCCAAAGGCTCTTCAATGAACAGTGGTCATCTAAGTTTCTTTCCTTGTACAACAAAGAGCCCCTCCAAATAATGTATGGGTCAGGATACAAAATAATGTGTAAAGAAACTATTTTCTATAAGAAATAACTACTACTTCTGCAAGAACAAATCAAAATAAGCTGACTTTGTATATAATATACAAATGGATGAAGACTATTGCTTAACATAGTGTAAGCCGCCCTGAGTCTTCGGAGAAGGGCGGGATATAAATGCAAATTTAAAAAAAAAAATCAAGCCAGCATTTTGCCATATAAAAAAATAAAAGTATATGTTACATTGAAGAGGTAAATTTCATTTTCAATAGAAATAATTTACAGTGATAAATTTCTACTTCCCTTTCTAAAAAATAAGACGTAAATAAACATGTATAGAAATGTATGGGATCTAGTTTTTTGTTTTAATTACATTTTATTAAATTGCATCATTTATATATATATATATATATAACCTGTTCTGGAAGTCTTACAAGTTGAAGTCCAGAATATTTTGGCTGCAATCTTATAAACCAAGGAGATACAAACATTTTAATGGAAAAGGATACATTTTATCCTTGAAACTGCATGGGGCCGTAACACTAATGTGAGCTAGGGCAACTCCAAAGATGAAACTGATTTAAATTTTTGAGTATTTTATATAATTAAATCAATCAAATGACTTTATAATGCATTTAAATGTTTTCTGTTGTTTTAAATTTTATAATTTACTAGTAACTTTTGGGGATGCTCTGAGACTCAAATGTGATCTAAAAGAGTCAAGTAGGGTACGTTTTCTAAATATATCTTCTTAAACAAAAGAATACATCCTATTTTAGTTATTGTTACTTCATTCAAAATAAACATATCATGTCATATTTCGGTTGGACTGCAATTTTTTCACCCGAGGGCCTCAGGGATAATTTGTCAATGGTCCTTTTGAAGGATTTGAATATAAAAAAAACTATCATATTTCAAAATACAAAGAAATCTTATGCTAAACTCCACTGCAATCAGACAGCAATTTGGCTACTGCAAATAAAAACAGAATCCACTAACATTCAAAATTCTTTAATGAATTTTGATCAAATTATCTCTGAATGATGACCAGATAATCGACTTCTTTAACATTAGCTAATATGCTTCAATATCAAGCAAAGGAGGTCACCACTATGTCATATCATGTCATATTTCCTCAACTTACGTTATCCACTTTAAGATTTAGAATAAGAAGATAAATGTTTTGATAGTGTATCACAACTATGATTTCACAATCTGAATATTCAAATTATCTTTTTTTTTCACTTCCAAGTTAGACACTTGAAATTTCTATAGCAATGAATTGAGAGCTATTTTTAGGTTCTCAACCAACCTAAAGAGAAATAACAAATTATTATATCCATTAAGAAATAAATTTCACTGAATGTAAAGGATCTCAATTATGGATAACCTAAAACTGTTGGACTTTCAGTTAGAATTAGCCACCAGAAAAGTTAATTACATTATCCTTGGTTAGAATCTAATCAATTCTGAAAAGCATCAATTCTTACAAGATATTTTTCAACACCAAAATTTTAACTTTCTACTCTTGTTTGAATCAGATATGAATATTCAATTATTCTATTATTAAAATCCTGATAATAACAGTATGCATTTCCTTTTGTGTTCCTTTTTAAAATTCAGGCAGCTTTTAACATTCAGCAATAATTATTTTAATGTATGCTCTCTGTTATTCTCTGGGATGATTCCCAGAAAGACCCATCTCTACAATATCATCTATTCTTTGTACAATATGGCTGAAATCCATAGTCCTAGAAATGAAATGAAAGCTATCATATGTGTCCAGGGAACTTTAACTTTCCATAGTAAATTGTAGACTAATTTTCATCATACACAATACTTATGTATACTTACAAAGGAATGGAACCATAATAATGAAACTGATGTTATTTACATAAGTATTATTCAAGGAACTTACTTATAAAAAATAATAATCATGCTGCAGCCTTAACATTCACATCGATGAAGCAACTTTCTGTATCAAGTGCTATTATTTAACTAATGTGACATTGAAGAAAATTAGGTTTGAAGGAGCATTATTCTAATATCAGAGTATACAGCTGTATACAAGTGTGCTAGATCAAAGCTAAGGATCTATCATTTCTTAAGCTATAATTCTACAACTTTTTTTGGCTGTAATCATATTGATTTGGGAAAATTCCATTATGTATGTGGAACTATTACAATTACTATTATTATTGAATGTATATGACTTACGGCATTTTATAAAATGGGAGTAACTAGGTCCCCTTTCTAAGAATAATGCAGAAAAAAATGGGAGAACTGGAAGTTTTTTTATTACAAGCATTTCTATACCACCTTCCCTGAAGAATTTTTGGCAATTTACAATAAAAATAAAAAATATCATCAATAATCTATCAAAAACAATAAGGATTAAACTACAGACATAGCTGCCTGATCATAAAAACATTCCACAACAATGATCCTTCTAATACTTTTTTAAACAGCGCAATGTTCTACCCTGTTTCCCCAAAATCCCCTGATAATAAGCCCAATCAGGCTTTTGAGCACATACACTAAAGTAAGCCTCCCCCTGAAAATAAGCCCTCCCCGAAAATATTTAAACGCAGAGCTGAAAATCAGGTAAGACGGCAAGAGGAGCCCCATCTTGCTCCACGCGCTCCAAAATAATAAGACCTCCCCGAAAATAAGGCCAAGCGCTTATTTTGGGGTTCAAAAAAATATAAGACAGGGTCTTATTTTCAGGGAAACACTGCAAAGTCCTACTTTGCAGAAGATCAACAGGAAGGCTACCAAACATAATTCTGGGGGCAAGAAGTTCCATAATGTGAGAGACATTAGAAAGAATTTCATATCACTGAATATTTTCAGGGATAGGATCTTAATATCCCTTCTCTGTGTAGATATATAGACTTGACAGATTCTATTTGTTTGAATAACAAATTCTCAGATATCATTACAGAATCAATTGAATTATTAAAGAGATGGAGAGCCCTCTGCCAGCCGAAGCTACTCTAATCTGCATTCAAGGATATTTGGAATTTCAAATTACTACATAGACATTTTTTTGCAGAGTTAAAACTTTCAGGGAAAAATGGTTTTAAGCACAGCATCTTATAAAGAATATTAAAGAGATATATAAAACTACACCTTCCATCTAAACTTACCATCTTTAAAACCTGCTATTTACTCGTAAGGTAGCAGAGATCAATGTGAGTATACCCTTACAACCTTAATTTGCAGAAAGAAGCTGAAACCAAATTCTAATACTGTAACAGGTTTAGGAAATATGTATTTAAGGGGCACATTCACCTTGGAAAAAGCCACAGGGATCTATAATCTATGGCAGGTGGGCCAGCTTTCTTTTCTTCCTCATAGTATTTCCATACTTATCTGAGTTCAAAATAAAAATGCAGCAATCAAAGCAATCCTAAAATTTGGAAGGAAATTGTTGTATCATAGCACTCCTGCTGCTGTAAAGCAAATTCCAGAGTGAGGCTAGTTTATTCAATTCTTAATGGAAAAGAGAGAGGAATCATCCACTCACCTCATGACATTTGCAATATCTTGAAACATCCTATATTCTTCTAAGCATTGCCATTACAAAGTGGCTTCCAGAAAATCAAGCTATCTATTCTGTTTTTAGAAAGACCTTAGAGAGGCTTACAGAAAGGCCTATCTGAATTTATTCCATAGCTATGGTCAGTTGATTAAACTGATTTTATATTACTTAGATATAAACTTGATGAAACTACATGTTACACCTATTAGTGAAATATATATGGATAAGAGTTGCTAAACCATCAGACTCATACAATCTGAATTTTATAGATTCATTAAAAATCCTTTTTCAGATTGAGACATTTTGTAAATCTTTGGCAGTGAACTTTGTATATTTATATAAAATTGGGATTAATGTATAGAGACACAAGAATAAACTGCTTTTTATATCGTTTAAGGTAATAAGATCCAATATATGTATAATTTTAATGCAGTAAGATATTTGTTGAAAACTAATGCTTAAATGAAATGAGTTAGAGAGATAAAAGGGATACACTTCATAATTTGCACAAATTGGAATATCTGATTTCTATATAGAAAGTTCTTACATTTCTAGAAAATAAAATATATTTTCAGTGCTCATTCCCCTAATCATGTACAGGCAAACTGTAGGTTTCTGGTCTATTTCTTTTCAGCTATTCCTCAGTAGAATTAATCTTTCCCACCAGATACCAATCAGCCCATTAATGGTGTGCCAGTTGTACTACAATTTGTTTTGTTAAAAAAATCAGTGATGCTAGCCAACTAACCAGCACAAAGATCTACTGATCAGGAAAGACCAGGACTGGCAAACTGCTGAGGTGCAATTCATGTTAGGGTTACATATAATGGGTAAATCCATGGATGAATATTATGGATTAACAGATATATGCTATGCTAATCTTAAAACACAGATTAAACAGGGTAGTTTAAGCAACAACTTCCATTAGTTGCAGACATCATACACAATGATCAAGGACAAGACTTAAGATCTGTATTAATATTTTAAGATATGACCATCCAGATGAAAAATATAGTTCTACTCTTATTCTCAAATTGTATCACAACTTCAGAACTTTTTTTCTTGAAGAAAAAACATGTTTAGTACAATAAAATAGATACATACACTACAATATTCCTTGTTCCACCTTCAGTTGCTGCCAGCTTTTTAAAAAGCCTTAGCAAACAGCAGTGACTGTAAACAGATGGGTTAAATGTCATTTAGCATCCTGCTATGGATATCACTTTTATATACTGTAAAGCAAAGCAGATAAAGGATATAGATAATCAACAAATACATATTTTTGCTATGGGTAGCTATGAGGAAAAGGTGTGTATACACATGCACACACACTAGCAGCATAATTTGTGAATACCTACTGGAAATTAACAATAAATCAAACTCAACTGACAACTTCATTTTGTAGATGAAATATCCCTTAAAAGTACATTAAGGTCATAAGAAACAATCAGTCTTCCTTACAAGATTCTAATTGTTTGAATGACTTCATTAGCAGATTACCACCTGAGAGGCCAGAATCAATTCTTCAATTAAGAAGCAGTACTTTTCTTACACAACATATTAGAATGCCTGTATAAACAAAGCTGTGCTTGATAAATAATATTCTGCTTTCTCTCCCTGTAGTGCCCCCAACCAGCTCATTCTCTTCTTGACAAACAAGGTATCATTGATACTCTTTATTGGCCAAGTGTGATTGGACACACAAGGAATTGGTCTTTGGTGTATATGCTCTTTGGTGCATACCATATCATATCATATCATGTAACAACAGGCTATCTGCACATTATCAGTTCATTAAAAATTCACCTGACATATGAAATAAGTGAAAGTGTATAAACTGTATACATACATAACAAAACAAAAAAAACATTCAAGGCTGCTGTGGCAGAATAAGTTTTTTTCTTTTAAATTTTGCAGTCTTGCTACCCAAGGCGTTTATCCTCCAAGAAATCTCTGCAGAGATTTTGCAAGTAGCCCCCTTCATATATTCTAAACTGACCTAACTAGTATTCCCGTGTGTGTGTGTGTATGAATGTGTATATGTGTGTATATATATATGTATGTATGTGTGTGTGTGTGTGTGTATATATATTTCAGCGTTTCGGTTCTTTTTTAGACCAACGATAGAAAAGGAGCCCCATCCTTAGGCATGCCTCTTTATTCCCAGGTAAAGTTACATGCATGATTCAAGCTTTGCAATTAAATTCTCTCAACAACTCGCCATCCACAGGGACGAAGTCACAAGCTGCCTCCTTCTCAAGGGCGGCGAATTTTTATTTCGTTACAACCGACAACCCTAAGAGGATCCCTCTGGCCGTAAACACGGGAGGAAGGGAGGGAGGATGCTCCCTCGCAGAAGTAAAACAAAAAAAAACAAAAAAACCCCCACCCTTCCTTACGTCCTCCCCAACGGAGCCGAATCACTGCCTGCCGTCCTTAGCAAGGCTCCAAAGAGCATTTCCGACGCCTTATTCTTTTTCTTTTTTAACAGAGAAGACAATCCACTCACCTTGGACCACAGTCAGAGGACTGGATACTCCTCTCTCTTTACCGGCTGGAAAGGAAGCGTCTCCGCCTGCCAACAATCGCTCTTCCCATTGGCTCGGCGGGGGCTGCGCGGCACGCCTCCCCGCCCCCACTCCCCCCCCCCCACCCCCGCGCTCGTCTCTTTCCTGTCAACCGAGCAGAAGCTAAGATGGCGGACTTGGCGACGGAGGGACTGGCGCGGAGGGAAAGGGCTACGACGAGTTTCCAAAGGAAAGTGCCGGATGGCGGAGGGGGCCGCTTGGCCGTTCTGCCAGGAACCCGGCCGTCGGTGCGACACGGTCAGCTCCTGGTTTCCAGCGGCGTCCCTTCTCTGGACTCTGTATTAGGTTGGTGCTGACAGCGCTGCCCAATCTTTCCTAGCCCCGGTTCCCCCCACCCCGCGACCTCGCTTTTTACCTGTTGTGAAGGTAGCCGAGCAACTTCAGAGGCCTGAGAGAGGCAGGGACGGGAAGCTGCTCCTGGAAGGTAGTTAGTCCCTTCTCCTGCGGGGCGAATTCCCACGCCCCCTGCTTCTTCTTCGGATGGGTTGGGAAACTAACACTTTGCACACGCCCGGCTTCCCCCGTTGAGCAAACTTCTGAATTTGGGAGAGCGGAGATTTAAAAAGTACATTAAAAAGTTGTGCCTTGTTAAAAGGACGGTCCGAGACGCGGAACCCAATTGCTGTTGTGGGCCGCCTTCTCTCTCTTTCTGCTTTTAAACCACACGTGCAGCAAAGCTTAATAAATAATATTTATTAATAATATTTATTTATTTATAATTATTTATTAATAAATAACTATTAATAAATAATAAAGGTGCATAAGTGCACCTGCATGCCTACCGTCCCTGTCCTAGTATTCCTTTTTACTTACTCTCTTCATGTATTCAAATTATGTTTATACTTTTACCTGTTACCTTATATATGATTGACAAAAATAAATACATGAAAAATAAATACAAATAAATGGGCAGATACTTCACGCTGTAAGCGCCGGATGGGATTCTGTAGTGCAGGTAGTCCTCGACGTATGACCACAGTTGAGCCCAGCATTTATGTTGTTAAGTGAGACATTTGTTAAGTGAATTTTGCTCCATTTTACAATATTTCTTGCCATAGTTGTTAAGTGAATCACTGCAGTTGATAACTTAGTAACCTAGTTGTTAAGTGAATCTGGCTTTCCCATTGACGTTGCTTGTCGGAAGGTTGCAGAAAGGGATCACGTGACCCTGGGATGCTGCAACGATCATAAGTATGAACCAGTTGCCAAGCATCTGAATTTTGATCACATTATCATGGGGATGCTTGCAAAGGTAACTGAAAATTGGTCATAAGTCTCTTTTTTCAGTGTTGTTGTAACTTTGAACGGTCACTAAATGAATTGTTGTAAGTTGAAGACTACCTGTAAAGACTACAGAGACCTGTAAGGGCCTCTGTGGCTCAGACTGGTAAGACAGTCTGTTATTAACACAGGTGCCTGCAATTACTGCAGGTTCTAGTCCCACCAGGCCCAAGGTTGACTCAGCCTTCCATCCTCTATAAGGTAGGTAAAATGAAGACCCAGATTGTTGGGGGCAATAAGTTGACTTTGTATATAAATATGCAAATAAGATGAAGAGTATTGCTAACATAGTGTAAGCCGCCCTGAGTCTTTGGAGAAGGGCGGGATATAAATGCAAATTTAAAAAAAATGGCTTTGATTACCTGGATTCATGATGAACCCTAATAATTAGATGTCACTTGACACTTTGGCCTGTAAAATAATTTGACAATTTGTATATTATATGCTATTCAGAGAATACATGTAGCCTGCGGTTTATGACATACACAAGTCAACTGCAGATGAGTGGAATAGTTCCAGGCAGTACTATATTTTGCATATTTTGAATTTCAGAAAGTTATTGTAGGAGTGTATAACAGTGTCAACCCAGAGGCCTTGGTTCAACTTAATTTACATATTCTGTGTCAGAATTAGGATGGGAAGAACTAATGCTAAAAAAAATGGGTTAGGATGACTGCTTTAGGAGAGTGGATGTGTATTGTAAACCAGAAAATGATTTAATTTCTGTGGATATTTTTACAGACTCCAGAAACAGAATGCTTCTTGTTTCATAATAAAAGTTTTCTGAAGATCAACTTAAAAGTTAATGGAGCTAAAACTAAATGACTGATGAATTTAAATACCTAATTGGAGGGTGGGGGGAGGGTTAATAGAATATATTTTGAAAGGGCTTTTTTAACGTAAATACAATAATGTTTATATTTAACAATAAAGTTTCTACCTAGAAGCATACAGTATCCCGTTCATTACAGAGTTTTTCAAAATTCTGTTGAAGCCCTTCTTTAAAATTCTGATCATTCCTCTTATTTAAATATAAAGTTGTTTAAAATGTAATAAATTATAATATCTTTGAAATGTAATATGTGCTTAAGTTTGAAAATAAAACATTATTCCAGCATGGGTTCCAAAGTAAGTGCTATATAACTGTACCTTTTTAATGAAAGGAATGCTATAGATGTACAATTATAGAATCTTAAGAATTGGGTGGCTCCTTGGAGATCAGCTGGTCTAACACACCCCGTCCAGTGAAGAAATCCAAAGAACTACAGGTAGTCCTCAACGTACGACTACAGTTGAGCCCAAAATTTATACTGACAAGGAAGACATTTGTTAAATGAACCAATTTTACAACCTTTCTTGCCACAGTTGCTAAGTGTATCACTGCAGCTGTTAGTTAAGTTAGTAACATGGTTCTTAAATGAATCTGGCTTCCCCATTGGCTTTGATTGTCAGATGCTCACAAAAGCTGATCACATGGCTCCAGGACAGTGCAACTATCATAAATATGAACCAATTGCCAAGCAGTCAAATTTTGATCATGTGACCATGGGGATGCTGCAACAGTCATAAGTATGAAAAATGATCATAAGTCATTTTTTCAGCTCTGTTGTAACTTTGAACAGTCACTAAACAAATAGTTGTAAGTCAATGACTACCTGTACAGCATACCTTGATTTGAGAAAAAGATTGGATAAGATGTCTCCTAATTTGATGGAGAAAATGAACAAATGTGGTCTAAAATGATAATGCAGTCTGGTTGATTTCCAACCACGAAGTTCCTAAATGTTTCGGCATTGTCCTGGATGCAATCAATTACACTTGTACTGTTTATAAATTATACCAGAAGCTGGGATAGAAGTGATGGTAATTAGATTTGCACATTATATCAAGTTAAAGATATCAAATATTAGTGCACAGCCAACAATAAGAAATAACGCATTCAACAGTAACAAAACATGCACCAATTTCAATCCTGATTCTGTAAAAAGAAAGAGAGAAAGAAAGAAAGAAAGAAACCAAGGCCAGCAGTAATTTTGAAATGTCACCTTTCTCTCCTTGAATTAGCTCTATGGTTTTATAGATTCTCAGTTTCATCCCAAGCCATCTCCATGGAAAGTCTTTTCAAAAGAAGAAAAATGGAAGAGGAAAATGACAGCTGGTTATTGCTATTGCTGTAGACAAAAGAAGAATGGAAACCCAATATCAATAACTGTGTTAATTAGAGTTTGTGGCAGTTCCTGGAGTTATGGGTGTTCCATCACTGGAAGTCTTCAGGAAAAGTTTGGATAGCCATTTGTCAGGGATGCAACAAGATCTCCTGCCCTGGACATGGGGTTGGACTAGAAGACCTCCAAGGTCCTTTCCAGCCCTGTGATTGATCCTAAATAGCTTGACAACTATCTTCTTAAATTGGGAGTTTTGAAATAATGGGGCATGACCCCCATAAGGGATCACAAGCACTAGTGGGATGATATAACAGTGTTTTAAAAAACTGTTAAGTGCTGCATAAATAAACCCAGAGCGCTGTCAGAACTTACTCCTGCTTTCTTTGGGCAATCCCATTGTGGGCTTGCATAGGCAAGGCAGGGGCAAAACCTAGAATGAATTATGAGACATGTGGGCATAGCCATCTTTCAGAATTGCAGAAATGTTACTGTTTAGTTTAGCACACATATTCATTTATTATTTAAAGGGTTGTGGTTTGGAAGTTAACCAAATCAATTCATAAACAGGCCTGAATGCTGGGCCAATGTGGTAGAATAATTTAAGCTATGATAAGTATAGGTGCTATATCTAAATAAGAACAAACAAATGCAATGGTATCAAGTTGGGGAGTTATTTATTAAATTTATATGCCTCCCAAAATCTCAGGAGAGTTCACATGTAAAAGCATAAAAATGAGAAAAAATACAATAATAGCTAAAAATAAAAGAGTAAAAGATGACAAGGATAACAAAATCCAAACCAGAATGAAGAAGAAGAAGAAAAGGGGGGGGGCTTCACTTACCCTAGCCAAAGGTATGGGTGGAGAGTCAGGTCTTCAATCAGGAGCTGCTGATTCAGTTCTACAGAGGAATTATTGAGTCTGTCATTTGCACCTCTATAACTGTCTGGTTTGGTTCTGCAACCCAACAAGAAAAACACAGACTTCAGAGGATAATTAGAACTTCAGAAAAAATAATTGCTACCAACCTGCCTTCCATTGAGGACCTGTATACTGCATGAATCAAGAAGAGGGCCGTGAAAATATTTATAGATCCCTCACATCCTGGACATAAGCTGTTCCAACTCCTACCCTCAAAACGATGCTATAGAGCACTGCACACCAGAAAACTAGACACAAGAACAGTTTTTTCCCGAATGCCATCTCTCTGCTAAACAAATAATTCCCTCAACACTGTCAAACTATTTACTAAATCTGCACTACTATTAAACTTCTCATCATTCCCATCACCCATCTCCTTCCAGTTATGACTACATGACTGTAACTTTGTTGCTGGCAATCCTTATGATTTATATTGATATATTGACCATCATTTATGTTGTAAATGTTGTACCTTGATGAAGGTATCTTTTCTTTTATGTACACTGAGAGCATATGCACCAAGACAAATTCCTTGTGTGTCCAATCACACTTGGCCAATAAAATTCTGTTCTGTTCTGTTCTATTCTATTCTATTCTATTCTATTCTATTCTATTCTATTCTATTCTATTCTATTCTATTCTATTCTATTCTATTCTATTCAAAGGCTTTTTAAACACCTTCAAAGGCTAGAAGTCATCCGAATCTTGGATGGAACTTCATTCTGTAGGACAAATGTTGCTACAGAGAAAGTGCATTTCTAGGATCCCAATAGGTGGCATTGTTTAATCAAAGAAACTCAAGCGTATGCCAGTCCTGACATATCAAATCAGGCAGATACTGGTTCTGCTTAACCACACTGTAAGAAAAATCTAGCACCTGTGGATTCCCAGATGAATATGAATAAGTAATGCAATATAACAAAAAAAGACCACTGCATTAACAGAACCTTTGTATTTTGTATATCAGAGATAAGACAGATGGGAGGTTGAACAACTAGCCTCGTGGTGCGACCGGAACAATCTGGAACTGAACACACTCAAAACCGTAGAAATGGTGGTAGACTTTAGGAGAAACCCTTCCATACTTCCACCGCTTACAATATTAGACAACACAGTATCAACAGTAGAAACCTTCAAATTTCTAGGTTCTACCATATCGCAAGATCTAAAATGGATAGCTGACATCAAAAACATCATCAAAAAAGGACAACAAAGAATGTTCTTTCTGCGCCAACTCAGAAAGCTCAAACTGCCCAAGGAGCTGCTGATTCAGTTCTACAGAGGAATTATTGAGTCTGTCATTTGCACCTCTATAACGGTCTGGTTCGGTTCTGCAACCCAACAAGAAAAACACAGACTTCAGAGGATAATTAGAACTGCAGAAAAAATGATTGCTACCAACCTGCCTTCCATTGGGACCTGTATACTGCACAAGTCAAAAAGAGGGCTGTAAAAATATTTACAGATCCCTCACATCCTGGACATAAACTGTTTCAACTCCTATCCTCAAAACAATGCTATAGAGCACTGAACATCAGAACAACTAGACACAAGAACAGTTTTTTCCCAAATGCCATCACTCTGCTAAACAAATAATTCCCTCAACACTGTCAAACTATTTACTAAGTCTGCACTACTATTAATCTTCTCATTATTCCCATCACCCATCTCCTTCCACTTATGACTGTATGACTGTAACTTTGTTGCTTGTATCCTTAAAATTTATATTGATATTGATTGTTTCCTGATTGCTTATTTGAGCCCTATGACTATCATTAAGTTTTGTACCTTATGAATCTTGATGAACGTATCTTTTCTTTTATGTACACTGAGAGCATATGCACCAAGACAAATTCCTTGTGTGTCCAATCACACTTGGCCAATAAAAAATTCTATTCTATTCTATAATAATTCCGCTGTACTATCTGCAGAGTTACAGAATAACAGAGTTGGAAGGGACCTTGGAGACCTTCTAGTCCAATCCCCTGCTCAGGCAAGAATCCTATACCATTTCAGACAAACAATTGTCTAATCTCTATTTAAATTTTTTTAGTGTTGGAACATTCTCAACTTTTGGACGTAAGTTGTTCCACTAATTAATTGTTATAGTTGTCAGGAAATTGCTCCTTAGTTCTAGGTTGCTTCTGTCTTTGGATCAGTTTCCATCCATTGCTTCTTGTCTTGCCTTCAGCTGCTTTGGAGAATAACTTGACTCCCTCTTCTTTGTGGCAGCCCCTGAGATATTGGAACATTACTATCATATCACCACCCCTAGTCCTTCTTTTCATTAAACTAGACATACCCAATTCTAGCAACCGTTCTTTTTATGTTTTAGCCTCCTAGTTCCCTAATCATCTTTGTTGCTCTTCGCTGTACTCTTTCTAGACTCTCAACATATTTTTTACATTGTTAATTAATCTCCAGAAGTTGTGAATGCTCCAACACTAAAAGTTCTGACAACCAAAACTGGATGCTAGTATTCCAAGTGTGGTCTTACCAAGGCATTATAAAGTGGTACTGACACATCACATGAAGTTGATTCCATTCCTTTCCTTAGCCTAGGACTAAATTGGGTTTTTTTTGTCAGCTGCAGCATAAGTGATTGTCTACTAGAATTGCAAGATCCCTCTCATAGTTACCATTAATGAGCCAGGTACCAGCTGAACTATACCTGTGCATTTGGGTTTTCTTGCCTAAATGTAGAATCTTACTTTTTTCACCATTGAATTTCATTTTGTTAGATAGCGCCCAATGTTCAAGTCTGTCAAGATCCTTCTGTATCTTAAGCCTATCTTCCGGAGTGTTGGCTATTCCTGCTTGGTATTGTCTGCAGATTTGATGAGTGCCCCATTCATCCCCTCATCCTAATCATTGATGAAAATGTTGAAGAATACTGGGCCTAAGACAGAGCCTTGGAGTGCCCCACTGCATACTTCCCTCCATGTAGATGCAGTTCCATTGTGGACTACACTTTGCATGCAATTGGTCAGCCAATTATTTATGGGAAGATTTCTTAAGCGGCATGGACGCTTACCTAGAACCTCAATAGTAGATGGAAGGCTACTGGTTGGAAATGATTAAGTGGGTACCTGAATTGAGCAGGGAGTACATATCAAAATCTACTCTAAGTCATATCTATGTTTCTATAATATTCTAATGGGAATTATTTTGTAAACATGCATTTAGATATGCAATTATATGGTATGATATGCAATTATATGGTATATTTATAACATATACAATATTGATATTTTTATTTTGGTTAATAGAAGAAAATATGGGTACAATAAAGGTATCCTTGCCCTTCTACTAGGTGACCTTTTCGGAATGGAAACAAAATTTAAAATAACTTTTAGTTTGATTTTTCCATCTTCCATTCAATTATGTCTTATTCTCAGAGACTGCCTGAACAGTTGCAGCTTTCCTGGCAAGATTTTTTGGAAGTACTTTGGAATAAATAATGCACTTCAAGTTAGCACTGGGTCTTAATAAATCATTGAAGAATGTTTAACTGTATCTTATATTCAAATGATTGCTCAAAAAGCATTATTTAACATGTGCATAATATTCTGACTAAAACAAAGGAATTTAGACTGGTAATACTATTAAAATACCTAAATTAAGTTTCATTGAGCTCTGCAAGATCTTTTCATTATACCATTAAAATAATTGTAGACTATGTTATGTAATTATATGTAGTATGAATGAATTGGTAAAAATAGTATGCAGGTAATTAAAATGTTTTTCACATTGCACTGTTATCTTCATATATCACCCTTCTTTGATATTATTAATTCTTGGAAACTATTTATGCTTATTTATTAAATTCATTTTGTTCTCAGGTGGAGGTTTGGCAATTGGAACCCTTCTTCTTATTGGTTAGTATGACATTTTTCCAATATCACAACATGCTAGCAATTGTATATGCAGGAAATTATTTGTCATTAAAATTTTTGGAAATTATATAAGTAATTCTTTTAACAAGTTCTACTTAAATGGCATGTATTTGATGGTGTAATACTTTACTCCTTTCTTAACTAGCTTTCATATCACTGGGGGTGGGGGATTGGTCCAGTAGAGATGTAACGCTGTTGAAGACCGCTGTTAACTGCAGGTTTCCTGCTTTTTTCTTTCATGTCTTATCGCCAAATGTAGTTTTAACAAAGTTCCCTTTATATGGTTGTTTTCCATTCCTGGATCATTATTATTTCCCAAAATAATTAAAGTTGAATGTGGAAGGTATTTTTATAGTTTATTCAAATTGCTATTTTTTTTAGTGTCTTAAGTATTTTTGTTTTAATACAAACCTTGGAAAGAAGTATTCTAAGGCTTTATTTGAAACATGTCTTCAAACTCTATCAAAATTATATAAAACAGCCAATTCTTTCTAAACTTCTAAAAATATTAAAACTTTAAGTGACATATCTAATGGAATTAGGAGATGTTATTTCATCAGGTGAAATATGTATTAATTCCTTGATCTCACCTCCTTCATCTGCTCTAGAAAATTTGGGGATTTTGGAACATGTTTTATGTCATGAACTACATTTGGGAAGAGGAATTGGTGTAAATCTCCTCTTGTAATGTTGGATAAAGCCTAACTTAGCAGTTATCTATGTTTTCTTGCAGTCATTAACCATACAGGTAGCCCTCATTTAGTGACCACAATTAGGACCTAACTTAGCCATTTAGCAAAGCTGTCGCTAAGTGAAACTGCAACTGTGCTTGTGATCTTACTTCAGCTTTCCTTTACTTTACAGACGTGCAAAGGTTACAAACAAGAGGTTTGATTGCAAGCTTACTTTTTCCATTATTGTGATAACTGAATAGTCACTGCATGAGGCAGTAACAAAACAAGGACTACCTGTATGCATAAAAGGTTAGTATGCAGGAATAACTTTCCCCTGCACACCAAGTTTAGAGAATTTGGATGGCAAAGAGAGCATGGAAATAAAATATTAGAAGTTTTTCACATAAGCTTTTGCTCTTACAGGATTGCCTTTAGCAACTGTTTTATTATACTGGCCTTTTACTGATTAAAAAGAAAACTGAAAAAATACAGATAAAATTATGATGTTTTAACATTAAAAAGGATAATGTTATTTAATTTCCTGTAGCAAAATATAAATAGAAAGAAGGAGTTTGACAGAATCGAATGTTGTAGATATAGTGAATCTAACATAGAAGATGAGCTTACTAGAAAGAGTAACTTGATCATATTGGAGCTAGCATTAGCAATAGCATTTAGGCTTATATACTGCCCCATAGCACTTTACAGCTCTCTGTAGAAGTATTATTTGCATATTGCCCCCAACAATATGCAGCAGACTGCACTGGCTACCTGTGGTCTTCCGGGTGCTTCAAGGTTTTGGTGACTATCTTCAAAGCGCTCCATGGCATAGGGCCGGGATACTTACGGGACCATCTGCTGCTACCGAATACCTCTCACCGACCCGTGCGCTCTCACAGAGAGGGACTCCTCAGGGTGCCGTCGGCCAGACAGTGCCGGCTGGCGACACCCAGGGGAAGGGCCTTCTCTGTGGGGGCTCCCACCCTCTGGAATGAGCTTCCCCCAGGACTTCGCCAACTTCCCGACCTCCGAACCTTTCGCCACGAGCTTAAGACACATCTATTTATTTGCGCGGGACTGGCTAGATTTTAAATTCAAATTGGTTTTAATGGGGATTTTATTATTTTTATTATTATTTTAATTATTCAACCAATTATAATAAGTTTTTTAATGGCTGTTTTATTTGTATTTATATGTATGTTTTTATCTGGTTGTGAACTGCCCTGAGTCCCTAGGGAGATAGGGCGGTATAAAAATATGAAAAATAAAATAAATAAATAAATAAACAATCTCGGTCCTCATTTTATCAACCTTAGAAGGATGGAAGGCTGAGTCAACATTGAGCTCTTCAGAATCGAATTCCAGGCTGTGGGCAGAGTTTTGCTTCAATACTCCACTTTAACCACCGTACCACCAGACCTCCAGAGTTAGTAGTTAAAAAAAAAAGTGATAGATTTAAATGGTAGAGTATTTATTTATTTATTTATTTGATTTTTATACCGCCCTTCTCCCGAAGGACTCAGGGCGGTTTACAGCCAACATAAAACAAATTATAAATAGAGTAGAATTATAAATAGAGTAGAAGGCATTTTGAATAATTCATTTAAAACTTGTTATACTTTTAATGTATAGGCATCTCAGAGCAACTTATAAAAATAATGTAAAATGTTGTTATAAAATTAAAAAAACAGCTCCAATATTAATGGAATTAATAATGGACTATCAATGAAATTGGATAGTATTTAGTCAGTATTTAGTTTTTAATTGCCTAATTTTTTGTTTTGTTTTGTTAATTTTTTCTCATTTGAGTTAGGAATTTTTTTAAAAATGAGAAAAATTTAGAATACTTGTTCAGGCACCGTGTTTCTTGTCCAAGATACTATAGCAGAATCATGGTTTCTGGGAAGCTCTCAGAATAGATATTGTGATATTGCTGTAATTTATTTAAGAAAGTAGAAAATCTTGCAGTTTTAAAATCATTAAGGAAGAAGGAAAGAGGATCCATTTGTTGATTCAAAAATATGATGTCTAAAATAAGTCATACTTAAGAAACAGCAGAAGAAAAGTGTATTCACATAGACATGGGGGAAAATATTTGTATGATCGAATATTTAGGCTACTCTCCTTCCTCCAGAAAATGGTATTTACTTGGAACGTATAACTTGTTGCCTTGTGCTTCATAAATAATTCCTTGATGCAGGTTAAATTGACTCACAAATCTGAAAAGATCAAAATTCCTGCAGTACACTACTATCTAGTATGCATATTAACTTTTAATCCATTTTAATCCATTAGTAATTTACTAATATGGGAAGGAAGCAAAAAAGTAAAAACACTAAGTGGATGAACTATCATTTTTTTATAATACCTTATAATACCTAAAAATAGAAAAGCCCATGCTGAATTATAATATGAAAAAGCTACCTAACAATGGGGGTGGGGAAGGAACGTTTAGTGTTTCAAATTAAGTTATCAGAAATCCTTCTGTATTACCATCTTGCTCCTCTAGTAATACACTTATATAACTATTTTTTTTTCATTAGCCTAGGAAATCTATATTATTGAAGATGTTCTTCCATTGGAGAATAATAAAATAGTGTAACATTTAATAAGTCTGAAAATCTGTTTTGGTTGAATAAAAAACTCTCAAATCTTTAGTATGCTTTGTACACACTAGTTAGAATGGATTTTCTCTTCTTTCCTCACAGTCCCTCTGTATGTCTGTCAGTCAAATGTAGGAGAACCCTCAGGCACATTTGGAGGAATGTGGGGAAGGGAAAAGGAAAATCTCCTTAGATGACCAGAAGCCAGTTTTGTAACAACAACAACATCATCATCATCATCATCATCATCATCATCATCATCATCATCATCATTATTATTATTATTATTATTATTATTATTTACTTTATTCATTAAAAATGAAACTCAGTCAACTGAACATTCAAAAATGCATCACAAATACCATTGACTGGTGCTAATGGTTGATATGGGTTGCTGCCAGTGTCCTAGGTATCAACTAAGTACCTTCTTAAGGTGTACGATGTTCCAAGTAGTGCAGTTTTTTGCAGTTCTGCTGGTGTTATTGCAGGAAGCTGCAATTTGTTGATGTATTTTATAAAATTCTTGGACATGGTACTAAGTGCCCCGATGTCAATGGGTATCACTGTTGCATGTTTCATCCACAGTTGTGTAGTTTCAATGGCAGGTTGCGATATTTCACGAATTTTTCCAGTTCTTTTTCTTCGGCTCTGGCATCTCCTGATACCGCGATGTCAATAAATAGTACATTTCGGTTTTCGACAACTGTGATATCTGGTGTGTTGTGTTCCAAGTGACGATCCGTCTGTATTCAAAAGTCTCACAAGATCTCCATCTTCTCCTTTTCTATAACTTTTTCCACTTTATGTTCCCATGTCATATTTTTTACATAATGACCATTGGATTAATTTATCAACTCGGTTGTATCTAGCTTTGTAATCAGTTTGTGCAATTTTGCTGCATTCACATATTAAATGTGAAACAGTTTCAACTTTGTTGTTGCAAAGTCAGCAGTTTGGATTATCAGTGGATTTTTGTATCTTTGCTTTCATGGCATTAGTTTGTAGTGCTTGTTCTTGAACAGCAAGTATAAATTGATGTATAAGCCCGATTGATCATAAATATAGCTTAGAAACAACTACTGCAGGTGTACAGCCACTAAAACAATTCTTTAAAATGTATATTATGTTTTGGTAAACTGGATGAATTTAAAAGTTTCTTCCTTTTCTTTGATGTGCCTTTAAGAGTAGATGACAGTTTTTGCAGGAAAGAAATGTGTATCTCTTGGATTTTGTCTTTTGTTAAAGTTGCAGTAGTTTTACTAAGGAAACTGTTCGCCTCTCTGAAAATTCCTAATAATGCTTGAATTTAAGAAAGCCATTGTGGAGGATAAGCAGAGTTCTTGATCTGAACCTGCAGAATGATAGTTCCAGAATTCCTTCTATTAATAGTGATATTTTTTTTAGTATTCTTTCTGTCCACATGCATACACAACAGTAGTCACTTTAGCTAATTTTAATCTGTTATATTTGACTGAGTTGGAAGAAAATAGTGAATTTCCATATCAAAAATGCGAATAGTGTATGTTTGGAGCGAAAAATTATATATAGGTTCTTTATAGCTTCCACAAACACAAAAAAATGAGTAAAACATTAATGTGGAATTAATAATGTCTTCCATCTTTTAAGATTGTGTTGCTGATGTGTATGAAATACAAAATATACTAAAAATGCTGACTCCTAAAATCCTGTTAAAATTATTAGTGATACAATATTTTTTCTCTAAAAATTGACAGTATACATACTTAACTTCATCTTGTCAAAATTAGAAATAATTTCTAAAATGAAACTGCAAGTCTTTTATGACTGTCATTTAAAATATTTTCTTCATCATGTTCTTAGGAAAGACCCAGTTCTTAAAGGTTATCTTATAAAGGTTATCTTTCACTTAGTAGCTAAGGTCAGGTTAAAAAAAGCTCAAATTTTGGGGAAAGGCAGGACTATTCTTGTTCAGTCTAAGCCTTGAAGCAATTTCAACTATTTTAATTAGCTACATTTTTTTGTTTTAGGTATGCAATTTAACCTATTTCACTTGTCAGTGTAATTGACTTTATCACCTTTTTAAAGTTAAAAGATAATCTTTAGCAAAGTACAAAACAGTGATTTGCTAAATATAATTATACAAAATACAAGTTGTCAAATTTTACTTTTCTCCCGATGGCAATTTGCCAAGTAATGTAATGTGTATGTTTGTTATCTCTGTATTGGCATGTGCTAATTAAAATACACATATCACAGATTAACCTCCTTTGAGCTTTGCGACTTTTATGGACACTTAATAAAATATTTCATATGCAATTTTAGATGGTGAAGATGATTAAAACACTCTCATCTCATTAACTAGGGCAAATTATGTGAGTTCTGCAACTTAGAAAATGTTCACCTTAGGTCACAGTATTATTCTATAGTAGTATGAATAATAATGATGATGATTTAATAGTGATTTATTATGACAGATTCCAACAGTAGGATAACCTGTCTGTCTACATAAAATTGTAGATATACTGCACATAATTCTCTTTCCCCAATACAAATTTGGTGTGTTACCTACATATAAATACAGTTAGTACTTGTGTTACAATGGCAGTTGTGATGGAAATTCTGTTGCTAAGCAATATAGTCATAAATGCAATGTTACTTGGCCTATCACTTAATGGCAGCAATTCCAGCAGTCCTGGTTGCTGTCATTAAGCAAGGATATACATGATTGTGATTTCTTATTTATGGCTTCCCCATTATCTTTCCTTGTGGGAAGGTGGCAAGAAGTAAAAAATTGTGATCACATGACTATGGAAATGCTGCGGTGATTGAAACTATTTGTAAGTATCATTCATTCAGCACTACTGTAACTTTGAACAGTTGCTGAACAAATGGTCGTAAACCAAGAACTACTTACTTAGTCTTACACATTTATAGCAAACTGAGTTTAAAATATATCAAAAAGACAACATAAGCATGGCAATGTTATGGTGTAAACTTTGCCCTTATTGTTTCCCAATGCCTGACACATTGATATGTTATAGGTTTGTCACTATGAGGTATTTGTTATTTCTTTCCTTTTGTGCAACCACACAACACACATCGTGGTGATAAAATCATGTGGATGTATTATGAATATAGATTTGCTCGGTATCATGCATTTAACCTTTATATTGACTTGCAACTTTAATACACTGGATGCATAGTTAAATCCATTTATTTAAAAATCATTAGTAATTTTCTATGCTTTTACTTCCTTTTATAATTTAGGTCAGAGGTCTTCAAACTTGGCAGTGTTAAGACTTGTGGACTTCAACTCCCAGAATTCTCCAGCCAGCTGGAGTCCACAAGTCTTAAAGCTGCCATGTTTGAAGACCTCTGATTTACATAGTAATTTCAATTTCTTTGGAATGTAAATGTATGTCAGAGGCTACATGGAAGATGCCTTGTGACTGAGCTTCTGTCTTGCAACTCTCTTTTCCTGTAATTTGGTCTAATTTTGAATGTCATTATTAAAGTTCATTCCTTGCTTCAAGAAGTGAATAATACAAATGAAACTAATTTATAGTCTTCAATTCCTAGATTTTTAAAAAATAAACTTCTGGGACTTGAAGAATTATGCAGAATCTACCCATACAAATCATAGATTTACATTATACCAATAATATAAATCTTTGCAAAGTAGATGGACACACCATCTACCAGAAGAAAACACACACAAACTGCTATCTGTACGCACTCTCACACCACCACCCAGCACAGATCAACTCGGTAGCCAAGACACTCATCTCCAGAACAAAATGCTTAGCTGACGAATAACACCTAAAAACCAAACTATACACTGTCAGTAATGTACTAACATCCAATGGATTCCAAAGAAATAAGATTACCAACCTAATCCATAAAGACACCCCCACTAAAATCCAAGACAGAGAACAAGAAAACGGCAAAGCCCTCCTCCCATATATAAAAGGCACCACAGACAGAATCAGCAAGATCCTCCACAAATACAACATCAAGACAGCATTCTGCACAAAACGAAAAATATCCACCATCCTAAGAAACCCCAAAGACAAAATTGAATTAGAAAATCAAGGAGTATATGAAATCCCATGCACCGCCTGCAGCACCACATACATCGGACAAACCAACAGAAGAATAAGTGCATGCACTGAAGAACATAAGAACTCAGTCAAAAAAGAGGAACCAACTTCTTCCCTGGTCCAACACCTTAAAGCCACAGGACATAAAATTGACTTTAAAAATACCAGAACTATCGCCAAAAACTGAACACTTTAACAACAGAATAATCAGAGAAGCCATCGAGATAGAAAAATGCCCACACAGCATGAATAAACGAGATGATACCTCCCGCCTACCAGCCTTTTGAAAACCCGCCCTTATCGACAAACGAGTCCCTAACATGAAAAATGACACAAGACCCACACTTACGAGTGCCACACAGCATCCACGCGGAAAGCAGACTCAAACCCACACCGATGATGAAGCACGACCACGGACCAGAAGCCAGACCGCAGCTGCATCATTAGCCATTTCAAACCCTTTCAATCCATACATGCGGCAGACTGACACCCACCATGAAGATGTAGCACGACCACGAACGTGAAGCCAAACAACAGCAATGCAGCTCACCAACTCAAACCACCCTGCAACTCAGACTAACCTGAGCACAAACAAGCCACCCCAACCAAAACAGAACACACCCCCATCCAATCAGAGCATAGCCAACCCCACCATTCAATCAGAGCACAGCCAACCCCCCCAACCAATCAGAACACACCTCCACCCAATCAGAACACAGCCAGCGCCAAACCCCCACTAGCAGTTAAAAGGAAGAAACAGCGGCGATCACACATTGCTCCTAGAAGCACGAAGCTGTAAACATCAGCCTGAAGATGACGAATAAGACTTCGTCGAAATGTCGCCAAGACACATCCAATTTTACGCAGGAGAATACCCGAATAACCAAAGACCTACACACACACACACACACACACACACACACACACACACACACCATGTTTCCCCAAAAATAAACACTCGGGCTTGTTTTGGGTTTTCTTAATTTTTTTAAGTGCAGGAGGCAGCAAGCGCAGGGGCCAATGGTGTGAGAGTGCAGCTTCCACTGGCCCTGCCTTCTCTGTCCCAGTGTCTGCTTGCCCAGAGCTGCAATGGGCCAAGCTCTCAGCATCCCCCAGCCTCCACCCACCCTGCCTACTGGCCCAGCTTCTGCGGGGATATTTCTCGGCTGCGACACCTTGTGGAGGTTCTTCACTCTCCTGGCAGGGCAGGTGGATGCCAGGGCTTGCCAAGAACTTGACGCAGCAGGCAAACAGACAGTGGGATGGAGATGATGAGGTCGGTGGTAGCTGCCCAAATACTTTTCATCAAGAGGGAGACGAAGCTTTGTCTGCTTACAAAGGGGGTGGTTTGAAACGGAGCTAATTACTCCATTTCAAATAGCCCCCTTTGCAAGTACACAAACTTTTGAGTCTCCATCATTTATCTGTCTGGGTGAAAAGTTCTGCTGTGAGTGGCTTTCTGCCATGAGCAGCTCCATGAGCACTACAAGCTTCGCAGCACTGAGCTGCGAGCAGCTCCACTGGTGTTATGAGCCTTTTAGCATTTTGTCATGAGGAGCTGCTTGCAGCAGAAAAGCCATGAGGATTGTTGTACCAGTGGAGGTGCTCACGGCAGAATGCCATGAGGCTTGTGGAACCGGTAGAGCTCACGACAAAACGCTGCAAGGCTTCTTGCTCTGGTGGAGCCGCTCGTGGCAGAATGCCACGAATGTTGTCTCAGTGATGCCACTACTCACACGTGCAATGGTTCAACACACCATGCAGCATCCAGCCGTGAGTGGCTCCACTGGTGCAAGAAGCTTCACGGCATTCTGCTGTGAGCGGCTCCACCGGCATGACAAGGTAAGCAGGTACAGGGGGCAGGGGGCATCTCCACTCCACACCTCTGCCATAGCTTGATTTTTACACCTGTGCCTTGCCCCGCCTCCTACAGCCAGACCTAGGTGGTGCTTAACTCGGGCTTATTTTGGGGTAGGGCTTATATTGGGTGGAAATGTAAAAATTAAGCTAGGTCTTATTATCAGGGAAATACAGTATATACATGTGTGTGTATAAGGATTTTTTTACTGTGAAAACAGAATGATATGCAGTGAATGTTAATTACAGTGCTTGCTGTTTTAAAGTTTGTGAGCCCTTTTGAATTTTCAATATTTCTACATAAATATGACCTAGAACATGATTTATTCTCCATAGAAATGCTAAAATTATATAAAGAGAATCCAACTACACAAATAGGCCACAACGTTATAGTTGTTCATTGATTTTATTTAAGGAAAATGATCCAATGCTATATTTGTGTGTGCTTATGTGTAAACAACATTGTAAATTATATGATGTAACAAAGCATAGATATAAATATGAATGTAGCAAAAGCCAAGGTAATTGTGATTGCCATGAAAATTAGAGTTATACTTAGTTATGCATAGATAGTAAGAAACAGAGTAAATAAATGTTTGGAATATGAACTTAATTTGAAAACTGATGAATTAATAGATTCTAAAATCTTTTCAGAACATTTAAATATATGTATTTTTAATATTAAATTATAACTGGTGAAACATCTACAGTATTAGTATTCAGGTCATAGCTGACATGTAACTCATTTTTTCTAACTTTTGATGTAGGCTAAAGTTGCCTGCAGCTGCATCTCTGAACTCCAAGCAAAGCTCCAAAAATATATGTTGCTCACTTTCCCTTTTGTCAAATTTTAATATTTAATGTTACTTACAGATGAATTATTTAAGAATCTTTAAAGTATAGAAGAATACAGTGTTTCCTTTACTTTTATTCCTTACTTAAATATTAAGAAAATATTTCTGAATATCTGAACAATCTAAAGGAGTGATAATAATTTTTTAATATTTTTATAAATGATAAGAAATAAATTGTTTTTTATATGTTTTAATAAATTCTCTAAATTCTAAATTCACCTACTGCTACCGATTGCCTCTCACCGACCCGTGCGCTCTCACAGAGAGGGACTCCTTAGGGTGCCGTCGGCCAAACAATGTCGGCTGGCGGCCCCCAGGGGAAGGGCCTTCTCTGTGGGGGCTCCCACCCTCTGGAATGAACTTCCCCCAGGACTACGACAACTTCCTGACCTTCGAGCCTTTCGCCGCGAGTTGAAGACCTACCTATTCATTCGCGCAGGACTGGCATAGAAATTTTAAAAATAAATTTTTAGCAGTTTTAAGATTTTGATTTAATTTGGGGTTTTTTATGTTTTAATAGTTTTAATTTGGCCTGATTTCTAATAAGATTTTTATTATTGTTTTTATTGTATATATTGTGTGGTTTTTACTTTGGCTGTGAACCGTCCTGAGTCCTTCGGGAGAAGGGCGATATAAAAGTCTAAATAAAATAAAATAAACTATAAAGTATTCTCTAAAGCACAGATGATGGTGGAGAGTATCTTGACATTTAAGATATAAACTATAAATTGAATATCTCTAAAGCTGTATTTATAGTAACTCAGTTTATGAAAATGGTATTTGATTTAATGGTTATCTTGAATATTATCTCAGGTATCAACCAAATGCATGCCTTTTGGTGGCTAAAAATGAAGGCAATATTGATATGAGATGAGATTTTTGCGATGTTTTTCCATCTATATTTGTTGGACATCAACAAGCGTGTTTGTGACAGCAGACAGTTCAAGAGTAGAATAAGATAAAAAGGCCATTGACTCCTAGAGATCTACCAATATATAAAATATTAGACTCTCTACCTTTCACCAGGCTTAAGTCTGGGAAACCAATTTGGGACATCTAGTTGAAAAATGGTGATTAAAATAGTTGACTTTTAATAATCATAACCAAACAGATCAGGGGTGAAATGCTCCCAGTTCGGACCGGCTCGCCTGATCCAGTAGCCATGGCAACTGGTGGTTCAAAGAACTGGTAGCAACTGGCCCCGCCCCCTGCCTCTGCTGAGCCGCACCATCATCAGAGGGTTTTTTTTTTACTTTTAAAAGCAGTTTTTCTTCAGCCGAAAACATGTCTTTAAAAGTAAAAAATAAAGTCTTTGAGGATCCCGCGGCTCAGCTGAGATCGACAGAACCCTTTAAAAGTGTTTTTTTTAACAACCTCTTCAGCCAAAGAGGTTGTTAAAAAAAAGATTTTAAAAGGCTCCTCTGGCGATCCCAGCTGAGTTCCTCATCACCAAAATCTTTTAAAAAATGTTTTCTACAAGCTCTTCAGCCAAAGAGCTGTAGAAAACCTTTTAAGAGATTCTGGGCTGCGATGAAGCACTTACCTTATACTGCTCTTTTACGGCTGGGAAAGCCATGCTTTACATCAGTTGCATCAACTAGCAACTGATTCTGCCTGCTTGAAATCCATCTCAGTCAGCAACTCAATTTGCCTGCTTTGCTGGCTGAGGAACTCTGGGAATTGAAGTCCACAAACCTTAAAGTTACTAAGGTTGGAGACCCCTGATCTAAAAAGTATTAATAAAATAATAAAATAAAATATTTGTGCAGCTTTCTGAAATTTGATGTGTTTCTGTAGTGTTTCACTCTAACTACACAAACACACAAAATCTCACAAAGCTGTATGTGGCATTGTGTGTGTGTGTGAGAGAGTGAGTCAGTTGTGTTCTGTGTATATAAAGTGTGAAAGTTGGTTTTTGAGCTTTTTGTGGCTGCGTGAGGTTCCTGCATGTTGCAGGGACCATTTTGGGTGAAGTGCAGCTGCTTTTACATTGTGTGTGAGTCAGTTGTGTTGTGTTGTGTGTGTGTTAAGTGTGAAAGTTGGTTTTTGGACCTCTTATTGTTTTGTATACTTTGTTTATTATTTTTATTATTTATTGTTATTGGCCATGCCCACCCAGTCAACTGACCACCAAGCCATGCCTACCAATTAAGCCACACCCACAGAACTGGGAGGGAAAATTTTTAGATTTCACCCCTGAAATGGATCACACAGATCCAACAAAACCACTTCCAGAAATACCATTGCCCTGAAAAATATAGAGCCAACTGAATAGAATCAGAACAGACCATGCCCCAAACTAAGGTCTTTAAGTATGGAATGGCTAAGAGCCTGCAACACGACTCTTGCATCGGAACAAACAATAACGCATATATTGGTAATTCGAGAATTTCAAGGCACCTGGGATGATCTCATTGCAGCCAACCAGAAGCAGTTGGATGGTCAGCTATCTTAGATACTGAATTGTAACATACCGTATATACTCGAGTATAAGCCGAGTTTTTCAGCACGTTTTTTGTGCTGAAAACGTCCTAAACTTATACTCGATATCTCGGCTTATACTCGAGTTTTTTTTTTCTTCTTCTTTTTTTCACATTATACCGGATGGTGCAAACTTGGCGGGCTTTTGCATTAGCGCGGGGAAGCCCTGCCGGTGCAGTGAGAGGGTGGGGTGGGGGAGCCGCCAGCCTTCTCGGCTGAGGGAGGGAGGCTTTCCCTGACCGGTAGCTGCCTCATTTCCCTCCCTCGGCTTATACTCGAGTCCCCAGTTTACCCCAGTTTTTTGGGGTAAAATTGGGGACCTCGGCTTATACTCGGATCGGCTTATATTCGAGTATATACGGTATATCTTATTGCGATTCTAGGGTGCTATAGATAATACTATATTGTCTAAATTCTTCATCCATCCATCCATATATATGCTGATGATTTATTTAACTTATATTTGTGTTTGTATGTATGATTTATTTTCTTTGTGTTGTATATCAGGATTGCAAGACCACTTTAGGTCATTTATTTATTTATTTACACTAAATAAATAATAGCAAGCATGCTTGCCCTCCTAGTAATATGTCTATTTTCTAATAACATGTATATTTTTCCTGCAGAGGAAGATGTATATGGTGTTTACTCCAATCTGTTGTTCAAGAATTTCCTTGCAGAAGGAGTAGTTTGTGGGCATAATTTATTTATTGCTTCAGATAAAGAGGAGCCTGGTATTATTCTAAAGGTAAAGAAAAGTTTCTCCCATATGAACGTTTCTTAATGTTTGTTTTAAAACTAGTAATTCTCTTATCATAAACCAGAGTATTTTCATCTCTACTAATATTCTAGAATATGCTAATTTTTTATCAATTAATGTAGACAATTCAGACAAATCCAAAAAAGAGGAAAAAGTCAATATTATGTTACATTCAAGAAACTGCAATAATAAAATCACATGTGAACTTGAAGATTTTGGCTTGTCACACTGGATATAAAAATGATTGACTAATCCTTTTTATTCAACATGTATTGTCCTCATCATCTTCTTCCAATTTTAATTTGTTCAGTGTTGAAATTAAGTCTAGTGGTTTGAAATTGGATAACAGAAGGGAATTGGGTGAAGGAAAATATGAAAAAATATAGATTTTCCCTCTTAGCAGAGAAGTAAATTGAGGACTAGAATAGATATAGTAGTAATGCAGAGTAAAAGGAACAAGGAGCTGGGGATGGGGTGTAATTATACTGAGTTTGTGTTGGGATTTACCCTACAGCCCGTGGTGTGACCCACCTCATTATGATATTTACAACAGATGTGGCTAGAGAGAGCTCCAGAGACACTGGTTGGAGAGCATTGCCTAAGTTTGCACAATTTTTTTTATGCTTTCCTTCCCCACAAAAGATTGCATCCATGTACTGTATTAAACTTTTTATAGAACAGTTGGTGGAGAAGAAAGGTTATTTGTGAAAATGTCCTAGAACTGAACATAATCAATTTGTGCATGCAATCATATTAGCAAGTTGCACAACTAAAATGTTACACAAAATTATGCATTCATAATAATTTAGTACAATATATGTGGTTCTTTTTTTCATAGATCATAGAAGTACAGGTCCTTTAATTGGAACTAACTAATTAATTAAGTTGGTGATCCAGTATGGTATGATGACTAAGTTATTGAACTATGACTGAAAAAAATCTTGGTTCAAGTCTACTTTTTTTTTTTTTTTTGCATTTATATCCCGCCCTTCTCCGAAGACTCAGAGCGGCTTACACTATGTCAAGCAATAGTCTTCATCCATTTGTATATTATATATAAAGTCAACTTATTGCCCCCAACAATCTGTGTCCTCATTTTACCTACCTTATAAAGGATGGAAGGCTGAGTCAACCTTGGGCCTGGTGGGACTTGAACCTGCAGTAATTGCAAGCAGCTGCTGTTAATAACAGACTGTCTTAGCAGTCTGTGCCACTCAAGGACCCTCAAGGACCTTAAGCTTTAGGCCAGCTATACTATTTTAGCCAAGTCTATCCCAAAAGTGGGTTGCTGTTGGAAAAAATTAGAGGAGACAATGCTGGAGAATATCATCCATTTAATGTTTATATATTGAATTTTTACTTGGCTGTACACCGCCCTGAGTCCTCCGGGAGAAGGGCGGTATAAAAATCGAAATAAATAAATAAATAAATCCCAAACTCCAGAAAACAGGTTGGTGAATAACCTAAGTTATAGTTTTAAAAGTGCAAAGGGCAAAGAAGAGCAACTAAGATGATTAAAGGACTGGAGACTAGAACAGAACAGAACAGAACAGAATAGAATTTTTTATTGGCCAAGTGTGATTGGACACACAAGGAATTTGTCCTGGTGCATATGCTCTCAGTGTACATAAAAGAAAAGAGACCTTCATCAAGGTACAATGCTTACAACCCTTAACATATGATGAACGGTTGAAGGATCTGGGTTTGGCTAGTCTAGAGAAAAGAAGGACTAGGGGAAACATGATAACAGTATTCCAGTATTTGAGAGGATGCCACAAAAAGGAGGGGTCAATTTATTTTCCAAAGTATCAGAGGGCAAGACAAGAAATGGATGGAAACTACCGGTAATCAAGGAGAGAAGCAACCTGGAATTAAGGAGAAACTTGCAACAGTGAGGACAATGTGAAACAGCTATCCTTCCGAAGTTGTTGGTGCTTCATAACATAACATAATAACAGAGTTGGAAGGGACCTTGGAGGTCTTCTAGTCCAATCCTCTGCCCAGGCAGGAAACCCTACACCATTTCAGACAAATGGCTATCCAACATTTTCTTAAAAATTTCCAGTTGTAAATTGTACAAGAAGTTGTAAATGTTGGAGCATTTACAACTTCTGCAGCAAGTTGTTCCACTTATTCATTGTTTTAACTGTGAGGAAATTTCTCCTTAGTTCTAAGTTGCTTCTCTCCTTGATTAGTTTCCACCCATTGCTTCTTGTCCTGCCTTCAGGTGCTTTGGAGAATAGCTTGACTCCCTCTTCAATGTGGGAGTCAAGATCAATGAGGGGAGTCAAAATCAATGAGGCTCCCAGTTGGAGTGCTGTTTTGAAGCAAATATTTTACTATTCAATGTATTGTTTCCCACTAAATATGGGAATCCAGTCTAGTTAGAAAAAAAATACAATTGCTATAACATCTAAAACAATGGTGGGTTGCCCCCGGTTCGCACATGGGGTTCATCACTTGGGGTTTTTAAGAAGAGATTGGACAGTCACTTGTCTGAAATGGTATAGTGTCTGATTGATTGATAGAACTAGATGGTATTTATTTTGTAATACATTGTTTTTATTTCTTATACAATTTATTGCTTACATATTCATTTTATTCCTTATATATTTTATTCTTAGAGATGAAAACATTTTTGTGTGTGTGTTAATTACTATATTATGACTAGTTTCTAGACAATTTTATTATGCCATAAAATTGTCTTTTCTTCAAAACTACTTACATACTGTACAAAAATCATAGAAGAAATAGTCTATGTTAAGTATCTGATAAAACAGTACATTTCAGCTGTAATTTAATTCTGTGATGTAAGTTATGGTTCCTGAGAATTTTGAGAATTGAAAATCTATATAAGAGTGTGGATTTTAAAATTTCCATTGTCATTGACTTTCATCATAATTCTCAATAGTTCTTTTGCTGCCTAGCATATTTTTATTATTTATTTTTATTTATTTATTTATTGGATTTTTATACCGCCCTTCTCCCGAAGGACTCAGGGCGGTTTACAGCCAAGATAAAAACGACAACAATATACAAATAAAACAATGAATTAAAAAACTTATTAGACATATGGCCGAATTAAAACATTAACATAATAAAACCCCATAAAATTTATAAAATTATATCAAATATTAAAACTATTAAAATCCTATGCCAGTCCTGCGCGAATAAACAGGTCTTCAGCTCACGGCGGAAGGTCCAAAGGTCCAGCAGTTGACGAAGTCCAGGGGGAAGTTCGTTTCAAAGGGTGGGAGCCCCCACAAAGAAGGCCCTTTCCCTGGGGGCCGCCAGCCGACATTGCTTGGCGGACGGCACCCTGAGGAGTCCCTCTCTGTGCGAGCATACAGGTCGGTGGGAGGCATTCGGTAACAGCAAGCGGTCCCGTAAGTACCCTGGCCCTAAGCCATGGAGCGCTTTAAAGGTAGTCACCAAAACCTTGAAGTGCACCCGAAAGACCACAGGTAGCCAGTGCAATCTGCGCAGGAGTGGTGTTACATGGGAGCCACGTGCGGCTCCCTCTATCACCCGCACAGCTGCATTCTGAACCAACTAGAGCCTCCGGGTGCTCTTCAAGGGGAGCCCCATGTAGAGAGCATTGCAGTAATCCAAGCGAGAGGTAACCAGAGCATGAGTGACCGTGCATAAGGCATCCCGGTCAAGGAAGGGGCGCAACTGGCAAACCAGGCGAACCTGATAAAAAGCTCTCCTGGAGACGGTCGTCAGGTGATCTTCAAAAGACAACCGCCCATCCAGGAGAACGCCCAAGTTGCGCACCCTTTCCACTGGGGCCAGTAATTCGCCCCCAACAGCCAGCCGCGGCTGCAGCTGACTGTACCGGGGTGCTGGCATCCACAGCCACTCCGTCTTGGAGGGATTGAGCTTGAGCCTGTTTCTCCCCATCCAGACCCGTACGGCTTCCAGACACCGGACAGCACTTCGATAGCTTCGTTGGGGTGGCCTGGGGTGGAAAAGTACAGCTGCGTGTTGTCAGCGTACAGTTGGTACCTCACCCCAAAGCCATTGATGATCTCACCCAGCGGCTTCATATAGATGTTGAACAGGAGAGGGGCCTCACACATGAGGGGCCTCGCGGTCGATCTCTGCCCCCCCTGCCAACCCCGTCTGCGACCGGTCAGAGAGATAGGAGGAGAACCACCGATAAACGGTGCCTCCCACTCCCAAACTCCCTAACCGGTGCAGCAGGATACCATGGTAGATGGTATCAAAAGCCGCTGAGAGATCTAATAGGACCAGGGCAGAGGAATAACCCCTGTCCCTGGCCCTCCAGAGATCATCAACCAACGCGACCAAAGCCGTCTCCGTACTGTATCCGGGCCGAAAGCCGGACTGGAACGGGTCTAGATAGACAGATTCATCCAGGTATTGGGGTAATTGACGTGCCACCACACTCTCTACAACCTTCGCCACAAAGCGAAGGTTGGAGACCGGACGATAATTTCCCAAAACAGCTGGGTCCAGGGAAGGCTTCTTGAGGAGGGGTCTCACCACCGCCTCTTTCAAGGCAGCAGGGAAAACCCCTTCTATCAAAGAAGCGTTAATAATCCCCTGGAGCCAGCCTCGTGTCACCTCCTGCGTGGCCAGCACCAGCCAGGAGGGGCACGGGTCCAGTAAACATGTGGTGGCATTCAACCGCCCCAACAACCTGTCCATGTCCTCGGGGGTCACAGGGTCAAATCCATCCCAAACAGTCTCAACAAGATGAGTCTCCGACCTCTCACCTGGATCTACCCAATTTTGATCCAATCCATCCCGAAGCTGAACGATTATATCGTATAGATAACCACTAAACTCCTCGGCACGGCCCTGTAAGGGGTCATCCCGCACCTCCTGTTGAAGGAGAGAGCGGGTCACCCGAAACAGGGCAGCCAGGCGGTTATCTGCCGACGCAATGAGGGAGGAAACGTAGGAACGCTTTGCTTCCCTCAATGCCACTAGGTAGGTCCTACTATAAGACCTAACTAGTATCTGGTCAGCCTCGGAACGGCTGGATCTCCAGGCGCTCTCTAGGCGGTCTTCTCCGACGTTTCATCTCCCTCAGCCCCTCGGAAGACCAAGGAGCTGGTTGAGATCTACGCCGGGTTAGAGGCCGCAAAGGCACGACGCGGTCTAAAGCACCAGTCGCGGCCAGTTCCCAGGCCGCAACTAGCTCTTCAGCCGTGCCGTGGGCCAGATCCTCAGGGAATGGCCCAAGCTCCGTCAGGAACCTCTCCGGGTCCATCAGGCACCTGGGACGGAACCAACGTATTGGTCCCGTCTCCCTGCGGTGTTGAGTGGCAGTCCAAAAGTCTAGGCGAAGGAGAAAATGATCTGACCATGACAATGGCTCGGTAACTAAATCTCCTAAATCCAGATCATCTAACCACTGTCCAGAGATAAAAATCAAATCCAGTGTGCCTCCCCCAATGTGAGTACGGCCATCAACTATTTGTGTCAGGTCCAAGGCCGTCATGGAGGCCATGAACTCCCAGGCCGCCGTCGATGACAGGCCAGTCGATGGTAAGTTGAAATCCCCCATGACCATAAGTCTGGGGATCTCAACTACCACCCCGACCAGCACCTCCAACAGCTCGGGCAGGGCTGTAGTCACGCAGCAAGGAGCCAGGTACGTGATCAACAAGCCCACCTGAACCCTATGACCCCACTTCACAAAGAGGGATTCACAACCGGCTATCTGAGGTACAGTGGTCTCCCTTGGTTCTAGGCTTTCCTTAATAACAACCCCACCCCCCCACCCCTACCTTGGGCCCTCGGTTGATGGAATGCTCAGAAACCCGGTGGGCACATTTCGACAAGGGGGACTCCCCCTTCCGTGCCCAGCCAGGTCTCCGTAATGCCCATAAGGTCCGCGGACCCCCCCTGTATAAGATCACAAAGTAGGGGGGCTTTGTTAACCACGGACCATGCATTGCACAACATCAACCAAAGGCCCAAGCTCTGAGGATCTTGGCCGCCCGGGGAATGGGAAAAGTCTGAAGGGCCGGGGCGCGCAATCGCTTTTAAACAGCGAGCACGCGCCCCCAAAGATCGATACAGCCCCTCACTTCCACCATATCTGCCCCTCCCACTAACCAAACAGATGGAACCACCCTCAACACCAAGAACATCACCCTCCCTCAATGCCTTCGGACCTGTTGAAACCACACCACGAGCGCACGCAGTGACTGGCCCCCTCCCCGGCGGGCTACCCCCGACACCTGCCCTTTCCCTCCCTCCCCTTAAAAATTCCCTATCTAAAAATCCCCACAGGTTCTTTCTAAACGCATGCCACCTCTGTGGGTCCCAAGACCCGTCATTGAGGCCGGCCCTCGGTAATGTAGGGGACCATTCCTGCGAGGTGGGGGCACCTCGCAGGCGCAAGAGTTTGTATGAGGAATACCGCATAAGAATAAAAATAAAAATCGGTGAAAGATGGCTCCATCTCCGGATTGGCTAGAATGGTAATACTAAAATAGTTCTCAGTTAAGGACGGGCGTATGATGATACAAACAATGGACAGTCTCGATGGTATCTCCTGGTCAATTTCTGGACCAAGATCTTAATTAGGTCCAATAAATATAAGCTCTTAAATCCAGGGTAAAAATACTATAAGTCTGTCCAGAGCCAAGTCCAAAAACATGAAAGAAAGGGTGGGATTGGTGTTCCGTTGCCGTCATCGATGTCATTCTGTTGTCCCCGGACAAGTCTCCCCTCTGTTCCTAATAGTCCACAAAGGACCAGAGAGGGTCGTAAGAGTCACAAAAGGCCAGGGGAAAACTGCCGATGGTATTGCAGCATCAGGGAAAAAGACAGGCCGAGAACAGACCGGCGTACCCTCGTCGTCTTACTCTCCACGGTCCTCCAGCAGTCCTCCAGCAACCATCTCCAAACTCGACCAGAACACACCAGCCAGGGGTCGCCTCCATTTCCACAGCCATCACCCTCTGGAATGTCCGGATCGTTCCAGAGACCAAGTCTCTCCAGGTCTCTCCAAGCCCCTCCAAGAGGCCTCCCAAAGTGGCCAGGCCTCCCCCGAGGGGCCGAAGGGATCGAGAACGCCAAGATGGAAATCCAGGCCACAACAGGCCGCCGAGATGAAAAGATGAGGCCGCAGCAGAGAAAAGTCCAGAAACCTCGTGGCCGAAAACCTCATGGTAAAAACTGGCAAAAGCTGTCAAGATGCCACAAACCGCCACTTCACCACTTCACCCCCGCTGCAGCTCGACTCGCAGCCGAGGGAGAAGGGCCCAAAACGGCGCGGCCAAAAGCAGGCCGGCTCACCACCTCACCGGCGCCACAAACATGGCCGCCGCTATCCGCCACTCGCCCTCCCGGACCCGTTCCCAGCAGCCGTGGGACCAAGGAGATCCGAAGACCTCTCCCACGGCTGCCCGAAAGATAATTCACCAGGTCGGGGGGCATGAGCGGCTAAGCAAGCAACCGGGGCGCTGCCATCCTGAAGAAGCCGAGGAATTGCTGACGCCGGATCCTCAGGACGCCGCCATCTTGCGCATGCGCAGAACCCATGCGCATGCGCAAGATGTTGATCAGTTTTATACATATATTGAATAGTACTGTAGCTATTTTTAACTTTAAATGGGAGTTTATGGTTTTTCTGTAATCAAGAAAAATATTGCCTGTTCTAGAAAGAAAGAAAAAAGATTGTTTATACATAATTATCTTAAAACTATGTAACTAAAAGGCAAGTGGAAAATAGAACTGTCCCATTAGCTGCTTATGGTATGTTATATGATCACCCAGCAATTTACCCATCATCTTTTGAAAACATGTATATGTTTATTGTAGTCAAAGATTCTGTAGGACGTCAGCATTAAGATTGGACATTGTTGAAAAATACACTCCTGTTAAAAATCCCTCGGAAATATATACATAAAGTTTTAAACAATTTTTAAAAAAACATTTCTGTCTCTTTCATTCATATAGTTATGATCAAACATAAGAAATTGCAAAAGAATAAGGTGAATCTTTATATAATGAATTACATATTTTTTGTACTTGTGTCAGAAGCACCAGAGTGCCTTTAGGTTGACAGGATTAAGTGGGAATGCCGAATGGGTTGTTCCTTTCATGTTCCCCGCAGGACATGGAACGAAGAACGAGAACTCACCCTGCTCCACGGCAGCACTCGGGTCTCAGATGTGGACTTCTAACCTCCAACCGAGTGCCCTAACCATGAGAGCCACCATGTTCCTTTCATTACATACATTTTTTAAAAATAGCATTCAAAAAGAGCTCTTAGAAAGACTTCTGTAAGCTACACTGGATGAAGGAATACAAAACACTGGTTAGAGAAGATACAGGAATGCTGAACAGTGGTGAATACCACACACAACATTCAGGCAGTTACAGCTTTGAGGCCAAAGGGTAGCAGTCTGAAGCCTGCAGTTGTATTCCAGCTCACAAGACTAGCTGCAAAGGTATGCAGGCAAAGAAACAAAGGTGTTACTGGTACAATTATTTTCATACTGTGCTCGGAATGGCGTCTTCTCTCACTTACATCAGGACCCTTGATACGAGCTGGGGTTTCCACATGATTTAATTGGAATTAAATTTTGTATTATGAGCATATCCACCACATAAGTGTTTTTGGGAAAGACCTTTTGCAGATATGGAACTGGATGTCTTCAGGTTTTTAAATTGAAGTTGTAATGTTTTTGTATTTTAATGTTAGTTTTTAAAAATCATAGGCTTTCTGTAGCTTTTTTACTGTTACCCTAGTATGATATTTATTCTATTTTATTCATAAGATGTTTCTAAGATTTTCCTTCATTAATTTAGAAATACGGAAAACTAAAATAAAAATGGAATATAGTATCTTATTTTTCACATATCTATAATTTATATACTGAGGTTTTAGTGACTAAAGGAAAAATATACGAGTTTGACTGAGACCATATCCTAAAAGTCTGATAAAATATTAAAGTGACATATCTTTAATTTAGAATGTTTTTTTTCCCTTTGCACCAAATATCCATTAGATTTCAGTATATTTGTTTCTAACATATGTTTTCCAGATGTGAAAATATTTAGTCCTGCAATTCTAATTAGGTCCCTGTCAATGTTTGTATTCTGTTCTGAATATTTTAATAAACATTAGGCAGCTTTAAAATTAGATTTTTATATGCAAACATCATGATTCATTCATGGATTTTTTTAACCAGAAATCTAGAGAATGGCTGTTTTTAACAACATTGTTAATTCAATACCTAGATGCCAACTCTCTCTCTCTTTCTCTTTCTCCTTTCCACCTGAATCAAGGTATGTTGTACAAGTTTTTGACAGATGCCTGGAGGTAGTGCTGAACTGGATGAGGGCCAGAAAACTAAAGCTGAATCTAGAGAAAACACAAGTGTTCTGGTTAGCTGATTTTTAAGCTTAGGAATTAGAAAGATAGACTTAGCTGGCTGAGGTAGCATTACATCAAAAGGAACAGGGCCACACCTGTTCTTGACTCTATCTCTCAGTCATCTCACAGTTTCATTTGCAAGAAAGTCTGTAAGGAGGGTTAATCTGCTGCACTGCCTTAACCTCTACAAGAATCTCCACAAGGAAAGCAGATGAGTGGATCAGTGCTATCATAACTCTCATGATGAAATACAGGTAGTCCTCGACTTACAACAGTTCATTTAGTGACTGTTCAAAGTTACCGGTTCAAGGCACCGGAAAAAGTGACTTATAACCATTTTTCACAGCTACAACCTTTGCAATATCCCTATAAGCATGTGATCATAATTGAGATGCTTGGCAATTGGTTCATATTTATGAGCATTGTGGTGTCCCTGGGTCACGTGATCCCCTTTTGTGACCTTCTGACAAGCGAAGTTAATGGGGAAACCGGATTCACTTAACAATCAGGTTACTAACTTATCAACTGAATTGATTCACTTAACAACTGTGGCAAGAAAGGTTGTAAAATGGGGCAAAACTCACTTAACAAATGTCTCACTTGACTACAGAAATTTTGGGATCCCTTATGTTCATACGTCGAGGACTACCTGTACATGTAAAACTTCCATTTACAGCACCCCACAGAATTCAAGAATACTGTGTTCCTCCAAACTGCTTGGGAGATAGTTTGCAATGTTTTAGACATGGCCACACTATAAAGCAATCCATGTTGTTCAGAATACCACACTTCATAAACTTTCAGTTTAAAGGATGAACTTCAAGAAAATGGCTGGACCATCCTGAACAGCATGATCAGGGCTCAGAATGTTAACTATTAGACTACTTTAAACGAATTCCAGAAGCTACACTTCATGCAGAATTCAGCTACCTTGCTAAATTTGTTCTTTTAAATAGGTTGTGTCATAATAATCCTGTAAGCAACATTGGTTTTCTCTTAGCTATCTGGCTAAATTTAAAAGTACTGGCACTGTTATATAAAGCTTTAAAAGACTCACATTTGAAGGATCGCTTTCTTTAATATTCCAGAACACAGAGTCCTTGTTTCTGGCCCAAGAAATTAGTTCAGTTCATCATGTACTAATCAGAAATTGGGCTTTCTTACTTGTAGTTTCCTAAATTTGCATTTGGGGTGAGGGGAAAGGTCCAGTATTTGGGTCCCTAGCTGTCTTCCATATTCTATTGGAACATCTAATCTAGTCTCAGATTGTCTGTTGTTATTTTTTTAATGAACCCTGTTAGAACTATTGCATTTACTTTATTTAAGAACTTTTGCATTTTTTATTATGTGCTTAATTAAGGTAATTTTCCTTTTTTTTCAATTTTTATTCTGGGATTGGCAATATAGAAATAAATGAAATAAAGGTTTACCATTATAGGATAGGCCTGTTTTAGTATATGATACCAAAAATCAAGAGTCTGTTAGTACTTTTTATGACTAATACATTTTGAAAGGCATAAGATTTCATAAGCTGCAGCAGTGGTGGGTTGCTACCGGCTCTACCCAAATCAGCGAACCAGTAGCGGCAGTGGGAAGCTCCGCCCACCCTTGAAAGACACTTCTGCGCATGCGCAGAAGCTTCACAAGCAGCGTATGAACGAACTGGTAGCAACAGGTTTTGCAACCCATTATTGAGCTGCAGCATCTGATGAAGTGAACAGCACCTCATAGAAGGCTATGCTTTTAATAATGGTTCATCAGTAAATGAGCTTCATGCAGTTCTAATGGCTCTATGGGCATAGCTAACACATTTTTGACAACCCACTCAGACCCACAGTTTATCTTGTTCTCTAAACCAGGAATGCAAAAAATGGATGACACATTAAAACCATGGACAGAACTGGGAGTCAGCATGGAGCAATCAGAGCAGCACCACCATGCTGCGGATTCATCGCTGTGCCAGATATGATCAAATTATGTCCTCCATTGGAAAATTTCCCATGTTTTCCTTGTTTCTACCATATTTTTCCTGCTACAGAAAATCTGTTCAGGAGCGGAGTTAGAATAACTATAGTATTATGAACCATCTGTCTAGAAGCTCCTGACAATTTCATCAAAATAAACACTGCTAGAAATAAATTTTATGGGCATTTTTTTAATAAGCCACAAGTGTTCAATTATTTTGTTTACCAAATGTATTCCTTTTGAAATCTAAGTTCTAGTTAACATGCGTAATATTTAACAGTGAAATAGATTTCTTTTTAATACATCATTCTATATGTTCTAATAAAAATAGTAAAGTTATTTGTTCAGCTTTGAAGTTTACTGTATAAATATAACTTCAAACATTAATAGTTACGGTTTTAACTGCGATTGTAGATTTATCAGACTGACAAATCGGTGAATGCATATCAGAACATAGAGGTTTGCAGATGCATAAATAAATCATTATAATTTTCAGCAATATTTTATTTTTTAAATGGAAGGATCGAAATGGGCTTTCCACATACAAAATAATAGCACAGTAGTAGTCCTCCAGCATTTAAAATAGCTTAAAGAGAAGTATGATGCCAGTAGTTAGTGTAATGCATTGGTAATTAAGAGACTGTGAGGTTAAGCTTCATTAACTGTTGTGGAATTGTGTCTTTGATTTTATTATACCCCAGAGACTAGGAGAAAAGAAGGAGGTCACACTGTTAGAATCTGACTTTGTTCAGTACATCTGCCGAAGAATGCAAGCAGACATTCCTAACAGAGAAGAATAATAAGAAATGCAAGATTTATTTCAATATTAGTTAAAGGAGGAAATTCTTAAATATTTAGAGATACAAAGGCATATTTTTAATTACCTTAACTTTTCTGTTTTCTCTGTAATCTTTGATTCCACTGGCATTGAGAATTGTGTGCATCTGCACCAGAAAAACATTATAACATAAAATATATATGACAGGAGATAGCTATTTATTTGAGTTTATGATTTTAAATAGAATTATTCTTTCTTGTCTGTTAGAAACTTGTGGAATTTCTTGTTTTTTTTTCTGTTTCAAAATAAATCCTTGAGGGACATGTGTCCTAGATCTCTATTGTTCTGTAACTGAATGAATGGTATTCATAATTTTATTCTCTAGACTATTCTAGTTCATGTTTATGCATATGTAGCAGGATTTGCTTCCGCTCTGGGGAAATTCTTGATGTGTGTGTTGGAAGAAATGTCCATCTGGGTTCAGTTCCAAGTGGGAAAAAGACACTGGAAACATGGAAAATATTTCATTCTTTTGCGGAAGGGTGGGTGCTAACTTCCTGCATGTGCAAGCAGTGTGTTTCACTTATAAAGGTATACAATCCAATTGGGTAGGTAAGAGGAGGAAAATTAAATTGCTTACTTAATGGTTTAAGATTATATTTGAATGTGTTGTTTTTGCATGTACTAGATAAGAACATTAGTCTGTTTATTACTAGAAAGCTAGCCAAAACAATTAGTTTTTTTATAGGTTTATTGAGAATTTTTATACAATGATTGACTGGGTGGGTGGATGGATGAATTTATTTTTAATCAAGCTATCCAAATATATTGGAGTACAAATCTCATCAGCTTCAGGTTGGGGAAGATTGACCTAATCTTTCCCTTAAAGGTTCTATGTGTTAATCCCATCTTTGGTTTATGATACCTCAGAACACTTTTCTGGCATATGTCGTTTAAGAATTAATTTATTTTTTATTTATTTTTATTTTGTCACAACATTATATACAAGCACATACAGTGAAAGGAAACAATAGGACAGGAACAGTAGGCACTCTTGGGCTCTTATGCACGCCCCTTATAGTCCTCTTAGGAATGGGGTGAGGTCAATGGTAGACAGTTTTTGGTTAAAGCTTTTGGGAGTTTGAGAAGAGACCACAGAGTCAGGTAGTGTATTCCAAGCATTAACAACTCTGTTACAAAAGTCATATTTTCTGCAATCAAGATTGAAGCGGTTAACATTAAGTTTGAATCTATTGTTTGCTCTTGTATTATTGCGATTGAAGCTGAAGTAGTCTTTAACAGGAAGGACATTGCAATAGATGATTCTGTATGTTAAACACAGGTCTTGTCGGAAACGGCAGAGTTCTAAGTTTTCTAATCTCAGGATTTCAAGTCGTGGTATAAGATATTTTGTTGTTTACAGAGGAGCGGAGCACTCTTCTTGTAAAATATTTCTGGACTCGTTCAATTGTATTAATGTCAGAGATGTGGTATGGGTTCCAGACAGGTGAGCTGTATTCAAGAATAGGTCTAGCAAATGTTTTGTATGCTCTGCTTAGTAGTGTAGCGTTTTTGGAAAAGAAGCTATGCAAAATTAGGTTTACAAATCTTAGAGCCTTTTTTGCTATGTAGCTGCAGTGGGTTCTGGCACTTAGATCATTTGATATGAAAACTCCAAGGTCTTTAACAGGGTGGGGGTCATCTGTAAGGTAATCTCCATCAAGTTTGTATTTAGTGTTTGAGTTCTTTTTTCCAATATGTAAGACTGAACATTTGCTGATTGAGATTTGGAGTTGCCAGGTTTTAGACCAATCGGATACAAAGTCAAGGTCTTTTTAAAGGATAGTAGTATTGGTGGTGGTGTTAAATAGTTTGACATCGTCAGCAAAGAGAACACAATAACTTGAGATATGGCCACAGAGATCATTTATGTATAGTAGGAAGAGTGTAATTAATTACAGAATTACACTGATTGGGGGTTTTCATTACAATTTAGCAAATTAAGAGTTTATATTTCTCAAAATAGCAATGCTTATTTCTCTCTGCTAGATCAGTGATAGACTATCTTCTTAATGTACTAAAACGTCCATTAATTTGCATTCATTTGTTTTTATACACTCCTTACATATCTTTCCCTCCATTCCCCAGTTATGTAAATGGATTTAGTTTTATATGTAATGGCACAACAGCCCAACCTAAATCCAGAAGTCATCTGCAACAAGTGCCTACTTACGTTCTGTTTATAATCCTTCAGCAAGGGAAAATCTACTACTAATTTTAGTAAACAGTTCTACTACTAGATATCTTTTATCATCAAGAAATTCTTTCTAATAATGAGCCTGAGTTGCCTTTCTTTAATTTTCAGCGAGTTAGTCCTCATTCTAGCAGTTTCAGCTTCCTATGTATGATATATATTTATTTATTATATCTCACCTAAGTCTCTCACACCCACTCCCAATTAAATAACTTTTAACTTTTCTTCATAAGGCTTAGTTTCCAGATATCTTATTATTCTGTTAGCCTTCTTCTAAACCTGCACCAGCTTCTTCATATTCCTTTTAAATCTCATCCAATAAGATAAATGTTTTCTTGGAAATGCCTCTAAGAAAGCAAGCACATAAATTAGCATCACTTTTATTTTTACTACAAAAGCTTGTAGAATTCAAGAAAATACCATTCAGAACAGCAAAGGGAAAGATATACGTTTAGGAGCCATTAAACACTTCATCTGTGTTTTTAGACTAAATGTTTAAAATATAGTTTAGGCAGTTTGATCTTAAGTTTATTCCTATGCGAACAGTAGGTACATAAAAGTAGCAGGTGTGTTTCTCATTTTGAGCAGCAGAATATAAGACAACAAGAGGCTTAGTTAAATGAGTACTTACAGGGGATTTATTCTAATGATAATCTCTTCTGGAACAATGGACTTTGACTGCTGTAAATTGTTTTTGGTATATGGCACATAGTTATCTTTATGTCAGTTAAAATGTTGCAGGTGTTACTGAGAAAACACAGAATAATTTTATTAGAGGTGAACACCTGAAAACTAATTTAACCATGATTATACAAACTGTTCAATATATCTATAATCAAAAACCATATGCATAAACTAAAATATTATCAAATGTTACTGAAAGAATAGATGGTTTTTATTACAGTACTAAAATGCTTGTGTACAATAGTAATTTTATATTCAAATCAGTATGGAAAATATACAGTAATATAAGTAGTAAATCTCTGAGGGATATGGGCAATTTGGAAATATGATTGATAAACACACAAATAAATATAATTAAATGAAATCTTACTTTCCATTGTTCATTGCTTAGAAATAAGTGTGAAAAGGTGTATCGGATTTCATACTTGGATTTTTTTAAAGAAAGGAAACATTTGCTTTCTGAGTACTTTTCCCATCTTTTCAATTGTATAACTATCCAACAACAGTGATCAAATTCCTCTGGATAATAAAAAGCCAACAACAAAATTACAGTTTTCCATGTGGATAGTGTTGGATTTTTATTTAGGGGCTTTTTTAAAAAAGTATTAGTGTAAATAATAAAATATCAAGGCTAGTTTTCTCTAATGTCTTTGAAAGCAGTTAATGGAGAAGTAGATAATAGTATGCCACCAAGTCATCAGAATTTGGATTCAGAACCATGAAATTAATCCACATATTCTTCTCTCTGTTCTTAGAGACATACCGTATTTTTTGGTGTATAAGACGCACCTTTTTACCCCCAAAAAGAGGGTGAAAAACTGGGTACGTCTTATACGCCGAATGTAGACCCACCCACCCGCCGCCCCCACCCTTTGGAGGTTGTTGGCCTAAAATCCCCGCTGCTGCATTTTCCTGAGGACACACGGCTGTGTGAATTGCATTGGGGAGGAAAATGTGATGCATGGAGGCACCACTCTTTTTCCTTCCCGATAAAGCAATTCGTAAAGCCACACGCCCTCCTCCTCCTTTTCTGCAGTTGGCTTCTGCTCCTGGCCCGGGAGGCGGATCTGGCTAGGAGAAAAGATAAAGTGAGACTGCAGAAAAGGAGGAGGAAGCCTCCCTGATTGCCCAAAGCAATTCGCAAAGCTGTATGCCTTCCTCCTCCTTTTCTGCAAATTGCTTTTGAGAATTGAGGGAAAAAGACCAGAAAATGCCATGCAGAGAGGCAACGCTTTGGGCAATCGGGGAGGAAAAAGAGCATTGCCTCCCTGCATGGCGTTTTCTGGGTTTTTTTCCTCAATACTCAGAAGCAAATTGCAGAAGAAGGGGAGGGTGCACAGCTTTGTTGAACGTGGCCCGGCCACGACTCTCGTCCACTGCGTAGGGCAATAGGACGAGCAGGGGATAGGCAGCAGGGCTCTGCGAGCCCAGCTGGAATTTCTGGCCACGGATATCCAACTGGCCTGGGCGACAGAGCTGAGCAACGGCAGTTCAATGGTCATTACCAACTCACAGGGAATCAGGCTAGGCGCTGAGTCCCGGCTGTTGCGATAATCCTGAAGGTCCATGTAGGAGCGGTGCCAGAGACTCCACTGCGGAGTGGTGGCAGGCGGGGCTGGCTTGGGCGGAGGGGGTCTCGGAGCTTCGTACTGTGGGCTGAGCGGCGGATAGATGTAGGGCGAAGGGAAAGGTGGCAAGGGGGAGTCGTCTGGCTCTCCAGCCTCTTCTGGGGGCGGTTGAGCTCCTGCGGCCAGCAGCGTCCGGAGCAGTGTGGCCTGCGGGACGCCCTTATACTTGATGCGGTTGAGGGAGATAGTGTTGGTGCGGTCCAGTTGTAGGGAGAAATGTTTCTCTATTGCCTCCAAGGCCGTGTCGTTCACCAGGCGGCGGAATTGGGTCATGCGGCTGGCCAAGCTCAGGGTGCGCGGGTGGAAGACGACGTCGTAGATCAGGTGGCATGGTCCAGGCGGCTGTTTGCAGTTCAGTTCCTTGCGGCCCGGCACTAAGGAGTGTGGCAGTAACCAGCAGGAACCTTCATTTCATTTTTCATTTTCATTTCATTTCATTTATTTGATTTTTATACCGCCCTTCTCCCAAAGGACTCAGGGCGGTGTACAGGCAGATAAAAACAGAAAAGACAATAATCTATAAAATGCAAAATTAAAAAACTTATTATACTTTGCCTAAAATTTTAAAATATATAGAAATTAAAACCCCGTTTAAAATTAATAATAAAACTATACAATCCATAAAATTTAAGCCAGCCCCGCGCGAATAAAAAGATGCGTCTCCAGTTCCCGGCGAAAGGTCCGAAGGCCAGGTTTTTGCCGTAACCCCGGGGGAAGTTCGTCCCAGAGTGTGGGAGCCCCCACAGAGAAGGACCTTCCCCTGGGGGCCGCCAGCCGACATTGCTTGGCGGACGGCACCCTGAGAAGTCCCTCTGTGAGAGCGCACGGGTCGGTGGGAGGCATATGGTAACAGTAGGCGGTCCCGTAAGTACCCAGGCCCTAAGCCATGGAGCGCTTTAAAGGTCATAACCAAAACCTTAAAGTGCACCAGCCACAGGTAGCCAGTGCAGTCTGCGCAGGAGGGTGTTACATGGGAGGTACGAGACCTCCTCTATCACCCGCGCAGCTGCATTCTGGACTAGCTGAAGCCCTCGGGTGCACCTTAAGGGGAGCCCCATGTAGAGAGCATTACAATAATCCAAGCGAGAGGTAACGAGTGCATGAGTGACTGTGCACAAGGCATCCCGATCAAGGAAGGGGCGCAACTGCCGAACCAGGCGAACCTGGTGGAAGGCCCCCCTGGAGACGGCCGTCAAATGATCTTCAAACGACAGCCGCTCATCCAGGAGGACACCTAAGTTGCGCACCCTATCCTTTGGGGCCAATAACTCGCCTCCAACAGTCAGCTGCAGCTGCAGCTGACTGAATCGAGATGCCGGCATCCACAGCCACTCCGTCTTGGAGGGATTGAGCTTGAGCCTGTTTCTCCCCATCCAGACCCGTACGGCTTCCAAACACCGGGACAGCACTTCGACAACTTCATTGGGGTGACCTGGGGTGGAGAAGTACAGCTGAGTGTCATCAGCGTACTGATGGTACTTCACCCCAAAGCCACTGATGATCTCACCCAACGGCTTCATGTAGATGTTGAACAGAAGGGCGAGAGAATCGACCCCGCGGCACCCCACAAGTGAGGGCCCTCGCGGTGACCTCTGCCCCCCTGTCAACACCGTCTGCGACCGGTCGGAGAGATAGGAGGAGAACCACCGATAAACGGTGCCTCCCACTCCCAATCCCCCCAGCCGGCGCAGCAAGATACCATGGTCGATGGTATCAAAAGCCGCTGAGAGGTCTAATAGGACCAGGGCAGAGGAATAACCCCTGTCCCTGGCCCTCCAGAGATCATCCACCAATGCGACCAAAGCTGTCTCCGTGCTGTAACCGGGTCGGAAGCCGGACTGGAACGGGTCTAGATAGACGGATTCTTCCAGGTATTGGGGTAGCTGACGCGCCACAGCATTTCTACAACCTCCGCAACAAAGCGAGGGTTGGAGACTGACTGATAGTTTCCCAAAATAGCCGGGTCCAAAGAGGGCTTCTTAAGGAGGGGTCTCACCACCGCCTCTTTCAAGGCGGCAGGGAAAACCCCTTCCAACAAAGAAGCATTTATAATCCTCTGGAGCCAGCCTCGTGTCACCTCCTGAGTAGCCAGCACCAGCCAGGAAGGACACGGATCCAATAAACATGTAGTGGCGCGGAGCCTCCCAACAACCTGTCCACGCCTCGGAGCCACAGGGTCAACCCATCCCAAACAGGCTCAACAAGACGTGCCTCCTCTCCCTCGCTTGATCATCCCAATTTCGGTCCAGACCATCCCGGAGCTGAGCGATTTTGTCGATAGATAACCACTAAACTCCTCGGCACGCCCCTGCAAGGGTCATCCCGCACCTCCTGATGAAGGAGGAGCGGGTCACCAAACAGGGCGGCCGGGCGGTTATCTGCCGACGCAATGAGGGTGGAGGCGAGGAACGCCTCGCCTCCTCATTGCCACTAGGTAGGTCCTAGAATAGGACCTAACTAGTGTCCGATCAGCTTCGAACGGCTGGACCTCAAGTGCTCTCTAGGCGTCTTCTCCGGCGTTTCATCTCTCTCAGCCCCTCGGAGAACCAAGGGGCCGGACGAGATCTGCGCCGGGTCAGAGGCCGCAAAGGCACGACACGGTCCAAGGCCCCAGCCGCGCCTGTTCCCAGGCCGCAACTAGTTCCTCAGTCGTGCCGTGGGCCAGATCCTCAGGGAATGGCCCAAGCTCCGTCAGGAACCTCTCAGGGTCCATCAGGCGCCTGGGACGGAACCAACGTGTAGGTTCCGTCTCCCTGCGATGGTGGGTGGCGGTTCGGAAGTCTAGGCGAAGGAGAAAATGATCGGACCATGACATTGGTTCTGTTAATAAATCGTCTAGTATCAGATCATTTAACCACTGATCAGAGATATAAATCAGATCCAGCGTGCCTCCCCCCATGTGTGTAGGGCCATCATTTACTCGAATCAGGTCCAAGGCTGTCATGGAAGCCTGGAACTCCCGAGCTGCAGACGATAATAAGCCAGCTGATGGCAAGTTGAAATCCCCCATAACTATAAGTCTGGGGGTCTCAACTGCCACAGTGGCAAATAACTCCAGCAGCTCGGGCAGGGCTGTGGTCACGCAGCAAGGAGCCAGGTACGTGATCAACAAGCCCAACTGATTCCTATGGCCCCACCTCACATAAAGGGATTCACAGCCGGCAATCTGAGGAACAGTGGCCTCCCTCGGCTCTAGATCTTCCTTAATGACAACCGCCACCCCTCCACCCCTACCCTGGGCCCTCGGCTGATGGAATGCTCGGAAACCTGGGGGGCATAGGTCAACGAGGGCACCCCTCAGGCCCCAACTAGGTCTCCGTAATGCCCATAAGGTCCGCGGACTTCTGAATAAGATCACAGATCAAGGGGGCTTTATTTACCACGGACCGGGCATTACATAACATCAGCCGAAGATCCAGGCTCTGAGGATCATGGCCGCCCGAGGAACGGGTAGGGACTAAGGGGCCGGAGCACGTGATCGCTTTTAGACATCGCGCACGTGCTCCCCAAACTCGATACGCCCCCCCCCCCTCCGCCATATCTGCCTCTCCCACTTACCGTACAGATTGAACCACCCTCTAGTCCTGGAACAAACCCGGGATTTGGCCGAAGCTCCGGCCTCCCGATTAGCCGGTTGCTGCAGATGTTGATGTAACAGCACCGGCTACCAGCCTGGCTCGTGTGCAGGACCCAAGACATATATACTTGATACATACAGGCTCTATCCAATCTGGGCTGCAAAAATTTGAACTGCTGAAATCTTTATGTATTCCATTCTGGGAGTCACTGGACTTTGAAAGCACAGCTAGTGCAGCCCTTGTGTTTTATTATTTTTAAATAACCTGCAGGTTCTCCAAATATTTCTGAACTCCACTCCCCGTCAAATCCAACCAGCATTGATAGAAATCAGCAAACTAGGAACTGCCTTTTTACATAATTAATATTAACCAGCTAAATATTAATTGATCTTAATTGTGAATAGCAATTATATTAATTAAATCAGTTTGGCACAAGATTTTATACACATTTTAAAAAACAAGAAAAAAAATTCTGCCTTTGCCTACCAGTATCAGGATCATGGTAGGCAGAGGCAGAATTCTTTTTTTCTTGTTTCTCCCCCCCCCCAAAAAAAATATTAAGGTGCGTCTTATACTCCGGTGCATCTTATACACAGAAAAATATGGTAATTGTTAGTTTGTTCTAATTTATCATAATCATCTCAATGCAAACACAATGACTAAGTCTCATAAAAATGAACGTATCTATAAATTTTTTGATTATATTATGTTCTGTATTTAATACTTTGCAAGTACCATGTTTCCCCAAAAATAGGACATGTCCCGAAAATACGGCCAAGCCTGATTTTTGGGGTGGGCGTAAATATATGCCCTCCCCCAAAAATAAGCCTTAGTGACGGGGTGGGCGTGGCCAGCCCTTTTGGGAGAGAAGGTAAAGGGGAAGTGATCATTTGCAAACTCCTGCCCTGCTCCTGCCTCTCTGCCGAGCGACTCCCAGCAGCCCTAGAGCCCGTGCCCGCCCAGCTTCCTTTTCCCCAGCACGCGGATCTTTATCGAGGGCAGTGGCAGGTGGGGGGAGGGAGAAGCGAGACACATGAAGTGAGACCGGGCTTGCTCTCTTGCCATCTCTTCTCCCTCTCTTGCCGGGCATGGCAGGGCTTCCTGCCCCTGCCCATATTGGATGAACTTTGGGGGTGGAAGGTGGGGAAGGGTGGGGCTGGGGAGATGTGAGGTGGATCTCACCTGCCTTGTAGCTTCGCTGTTGTCTGCAGGCAAACACGTAGGGTAAAAAAAACTTGTAGTTCAATCAATCTTCTTGAATTTGCGAGACGTTTGCTTTTTCGGTACAACGTGTTTGTCTAGAGACAATGGTGAGACACACGACAGAGCTGCAAGGCAGGTAAGACTCGCTTCTTGTGTCTCCCTGGCCCCACCCCTCTCCATCGGCCAGCCTGCATCCAATTTGGGCAGGGGCAGGAAGCCCTGCCATGTCCAGCGAGAGGGGGAGAAGAGACAGCAAGAGGAGCCCCATCATGCTCCAAGCCTCTCGCTTCTCCCCCCGCCCTACCTGCCACCCTCCCCTTGACAAAGAGACAGCAGGGAAGGGCAGCAGCCAGGCTCCTGCTACGGTACCATTGGGGCATGTGGTGCCGTCTTACCTGCCTTGTAGCTCCATCACATGTCTCACAGTTGTCTGCAGGCAAACACGTTGTAGGGTAAAAAAATAATCGTGAGTTTAATCAAACTTCTTGAACTCATGAGAAGTTTGGTTTTGGCCTACAACGTGTTTGCCTGCAGGCAACGGCGAGACATGCAACAGAGCTTCAAGGCAGGTAAGTCTCGCATCTCCTTGGCCCCTGGTGAGCAGGGGGAGAAGAGATGGCAAGAGAAGTGAGCCCCGTCTTGCTCCATGCATCATACTTCTCCCCCGCCCCACATGCCACCCCCCCCAATAAAGAACTGGCTTTGGGCATCAGGCTGCTGGGGGTCACCCGGCAGAGAGGCAGGAGCGGGGCAGGAGTTTGCAGACAAGGGGGATGAATGGATGGGAGGCAGGTGAGTGCCAAGAACACCGGGGAGATTCCCACCTTTGGTTGCCCCAGTGAACAGCTGACAGCAACAGCCCTGAGGTGGCCACGCTCACCGCCTCCTGCGCCCCAAAATAATAAGACACACCCCTCCCCCGGATAAGGCCAAGCCCTTATTTCGGGATTCAAAAAACACGGTACTATTAAATATGGCATTCTCAAAAAATGTTCACCTATTATATTCTTTATAATCCTAGAATTATGTTCTTCTCTTCTCCCTTCCCCAAATGTCATTACGACATATTAGCATGCAGCTTTGTTTTTTAATGATGTAAGTGAAGAAACAACTTGAGCTGGAAGATGAAGTTAAGCATATCATCAGTTTAGAGTCATTGCATTGCCACAAGAGGGTGCAATCCCACCCTCATGAATTCTCATGACCTTTCTTCTTCTTGTGCCATATCCGTCATTGGACGTTGGTGATCATGGTGGCGTTCCTATTTTTATTAACAGCCGCATGAAAAAGTGCTACTGAGTTTTGTCTAAACCAGTCCCTTAGATTTTGAAACCCTAATGTTCTTCTGCTTGGACCTCGTTTGCCCTCAATCTTTCTCTGGAGGATTAAGTAAAGTACGACATATTTTTCCAGGTGTCGCATCACATATCCAAAATATTCTAACTTTCACTTTTTAATGGTTTTGATGATTTCCCTTTGCTTTCCCAGGCGGCTTATGACCACCTCATTTCTGATTTTGTCAACCCAGCTTATACTGTATGTAACAGCTGTCTGTAAATCCACATTTCAAATGCTTCTAGTTTCTTCAAATGGCTTTCTGTCAGAGACCAACTCTCTACTCCATAGAGCAGGATAGAAAAGACCTTTACCTAGCGCCAATTTAGTTTTGACCATTGGTTGACTAAATTCATGTGTATAGGTAGCAATAATAAACTTTCTGTGCTTTGAACTCATAGAATGCTCTTGGTTATATTCTTGCCTGATAGTATATTTGTAACACATATATCTTTCACAAATATTAAATTAGCAAAGCCACCGTTTTCATAACTGACAGCTTCACATGACTTCAGAAAGAGGGTCCCATCATCCAGAGTGGGGATGTGGTTACCTGAATAGACTTGTACTTCAGTATACCCATATAATTCCTTTACTTATGAACCACACTGATTACCAGTTGGTCTCCAGATGCAATTTAAGGTACTGGTTATCACTTATAAAGCCTTCATGGCTGAAAGCCTAGATATTTAAATGGCCATTTTTCTCCAAACATGTGGGATCATCCTATAAGAGCTTGCAAGCGGGCATGCTCTGGGTCCTAGCTACAAAAAAAATGCCATTGTGTAGAGTCCAAAAGCATGCTTTCTCTATTGCCCCTCCTGTCCTCTGGAATAACTGTCTAGAAATAAGTTTTACCCCATTTCTTCTGACCTTCATGAAAGTGTTAAAATAGTCAGATTTTCCAGAAGATTCTACATCAACTTAATTTATATACTGAGTAAATGATTGCTACTTACATATTGCTTAATAAACTTGTTTATATTATTTGTACATTGCCTGGAATCTTTTTGATTAAGCAATCCTATAAATTGAATAAATAAAATCATTATTATCAGGTCACACACAATATTCATTTATCACAAGTGGCTGTGGCTTGGTTTAAAGATATTAGTAATGTTTTTCTGGATTGGTTGCATAATCCATAATTCTGGATGAATTATATTTAGTGGAAAGATAGAAAGAGGCCTCATCCACTTCTAAGTATATAGAGCCCCCAAAGATTTCCGCCGCGCAGGTGATAGAGGGAGCACCGCGCTGCTCCCATATAACACCTATCCTGCGCGGCCTACACTGGCTACCGGCCTACACTGGCTACCGGTAGTCTTCCGGGTGCAATTCAAGGTTTTGGTTACCACCTTTAAAGCGCTCCATGGCTTAGGACCGGGATACCTTCGAGACCGGCTTCTGCCGCCGATTGCCTCCCAACGACCTGTGCGCTCCCACAGAGTGGGCCTCCTCAGGGTGCCGTCGACCAAACAATGTAGGTTGGCGACCCCCAGGGGGAGGGCCTTCTCTGTGGCAGCACCAGCCCTGTGGAACGAGCTTCCTCCGGGATTACGACAACTCCCCGACCTCCGGACCTTCAGACGTGAACAGAAGACTCTATTATTTCAGCGTGTGGGACTAGCCTAAGAATAAAATGTTTTAGCTAAATTTTAATGGGGGTTTTACCGGTTTTTACTGTTTTAGTGATCAGGCCATGATAATATTTAATTTTAACTGGGTTTTAATGTTTATTTATTATATTGTTTTTAATATGCCTGTGAACCGCCCTGAGTCCTCCGGGAGATGGTTCGATATATAAGTTTGATAAATAAATAAATAAATAAATAAATAAATAAATAAATAAATAAATAAATAAATAAATAAATAAATAAATAAATAAGATCATTCCTCCAAAATCTGATACACAATATTCTCATGGTTTTTGATAGATTTGAGGTTATCGTTTCACTTAGATTTCTTAAAATACTGTAAGCATCCCCCTCTGCCACCACCTTTTCTGAGCCCTACACCAAATAACAGCCTTGTCGTGTCCCACTCCCACTCTGACGCACGAGTCAAGGTGTCCAGGTTCCAGAAATACCTCTTCTGCGTAAAAAAAGACTCGGAGGCATCCGTTCCTTTTCTCAAAGTCCTTTACTAGCATGAGGAGACTGGCACACGATGAGTGCAATTCCCAAAACTGAAGTTCCGGATTCGTTTCCCCAGTTATACAAACCCCAGTAGTCCCACCCCCCTGACCCCTCTGATGATCACACGGTCCCACGTCCTTCCAGTTCATTCGAGTAACTTCTTGCCACTCCTCGTGCAGACGTGAACGCTATCCGACCTTGACCACCGGAAGAATGTTACCCTGCCCCTCACCCCCCTTCTCCCTTAAGATAAAATGTGGCAGCGCCTGGAACCCGAAAGTCCATTATGGTTTCCAGCCCTGCCAGGCGTCCCCCCTTGGAAAAGAAGCTATATCGTAGGAAAGAAAACAAAAAGTCGATAAAGAAGAGTGTCAGTGGTTCACACTTCCCTTCTACCCCCCCCTCCAAGAGGTTTCTTAGGTTTGTCAGGGAAAGTGTCGTGGAAATGTTTAATCAAAGTGTCCGCATGTACTTTCCAACTTTTGACCCAAGTAGATTCAGATAATGGATATCCTTCCAGTGGACTAAATATTGTAACTGACCTCTATATAGTCTAGAGTCAAGGATTTTGTTGATTTCATAGTGGGTTTCACCTTGGATTATCAAGGGTGGTGGGGGAGCAGCAGGTTGAGGTCTCAGACCAGACTGTCTAGCAGGTTTTAATAAGCTGGTATGGAATACCGGGTGTATTTTTCCCAATATTCGAGGGAGCTTAAGTTGGACGGTAACGGGATTAATAATTTTTACAATGGGGAAAGGACCCAAAAATTTTGGACCGAGTTTCCTGCTGGGTATTCTTAATCTTAGATATTTAGTAGACAAAAAGACTTTATCTCCAATGCGAAAAGGGGGTTGAAGGGAACGGTGTTTGTCAGCTTGGGCTTTGTAATTCCGAGCTGTGACAGCTAAGGCCTTTTTTGTGTTTTCCCAACCTTTCTTCAAGGAATTCATCCAGTCCATTAGGGAAACCGAAGTGGGGGGTTGCACGGGGAGTTCAGGCATTGGAACGAAGTCCATGCCGCTGGTTATTTGAAAAGGGGTTAATCCCGTGCTGCTGTGTACGGCATTATTATATGCAACCTCTGCAAATGGTAACAAGTCGGACCAGTTTTCTTGTTGGTAATTTACGTAACACCGTATGTATTGTTCCACCATCAAATTTAATTTCTCAGCCGCTCCGTTAGTCTCCGGATGGAATCCAGAACTAAGTCCTTGAGACGACCCAATGGACCGTAGGAACTCTCTCCAGAACTTGGCTGTGAATTGAACACCCCTGTCGGATATTATCCTTTTAGGGACTCCATGCAGTCTGTAGATGTGTTTGAGGAAGAGCTTTGCTAATTTTCTAGCCGATGGTAATCCGCTGCACGCAGTGAAGTGGGCCTGTTTAGAGAACAAGTCCACTACGGTCCATATCACTGTATTTCCTCCACTAGGTGGGAGTTCAACAATAAAATCCATGGCAATCTCTTCCCAGGGTCTGGTCGGTTCGGCTACGGGTTGCAGGAGTCCAGGGGGTTTCCCTGGTCTGGACTTCATGGTGGCACAGGTAGCACAGCTCCTGACATAGTCTTCGACATCTGATTTCATTTTTGGCCACCAGAATTGTCTTCTAGCCAAGTGGAGAGTTTTTAAAAATCCAAAGTGGCCTCCTAGGCGAGAGTCGTGGCTTCTCTGTAGTATTGGCAACCGCATAGCGACGGGTACATAAATTTTGGTCCCCTTCCAGGGTATCCCATCCCTTAAGGTGAGGTCTTGCGAGTTTTCTTTAAACCAAGCATCATTAGTGAGTGCTGATTTTAAGTCCGCTAGTAGTTTATTTGGTGGGATGTTGGTACTGCGGTGTGATCGCGGTCGAGTAAGTGCTTGGTTGACCGGTTCGCTATCGGGGATCATTGCATGTATCACCTCTTCGCTTGCTGTCAAATTGTGGTTTCCTAGATAGGCGTCAGCCAGCAGGTTTTGGTCGCCTGGGATGTATTTGAGGGTGAAATGGAAGCGCTTGAAAACTGAGCCCATCGAACTTGTTTGGGAGAAAGCTGGGGTTTTTCAAGTATTCGAGGTTTTGTGGTCCGTCCATACCTCGAAGGTTCTTTTGCCCTTCAAGGAAGTGTCTCCAGGAGAGGAGTGCCCAACGACTGCAAAGGCTTTTTTCCCAAACTGCCCATCTGCGCTCAGCGTCGGTCAGTTTTTAGATATGTATGCGCAGGGCATAAGGTTGTTTTCGTATTCCGTTGTAATAAGACAGCGGCTATTGCTACATCACTTGCATCAGCTTGGACCACAAAAGGTTTATTTGGATCCGGGTGTTGAAGAATCGGTTCCATTGAGAAGAGGCGTGTCAGGTGGTCACAGGGACGTTGGCAGTGCCTTGTCCAAGGTAGGGGTTGGTTAGGTTTGGGTTTGGTGGGTGATGGGCCAGTTTTTAGTAAGTCCGTTAATGGTAGAGCTACTTCTGAAAGAAGGAATGAATTTGCGGTAAAATTTGCTAAACCCAAGAAACTTTGAAGTTGCTTACGTGTGCGTGGCGGTTGCCAATCCAATACTGCTTTCACTTTACCTGGGTCCATTTCGATACCTTTGTTTGATATCCGTAACCTAGGTAGTCGAGGGATTCCTTATGGAATTCGCATTTGGAAAGTTTGACATATAGCTTGGCGGCTAGGAGTTTTTTAAGAACTTGTCTGACCAATTTGATGTGTTGTTGCATATTGTCTGAGTAGATAAGAATATCATCTAAGTAGACAAGAACCCCATTGGAGAGATGGGGGTGCAGGGTTTCATTAATCAGTTGCATAAAGACAGCTGGGGCCCCTTGGAGACCAAAGGGCATGACACGGTATTGGAAACTACCCAAGGGGCAATTGAAAGCTGTCTTCCATTCATCACCCTCCTTGATACGGACACGGTAATAGGCTTCCCTTAAATCCAATCTGGTGAAAATTTTTCCTTTTGATAGGTGGTTCAACAGGTCGTGCATAAGTGGTAACGGGTAAGTGTTTTGTATGCAAATCGCATTGATATTTTTGAAGTCAATACATAATCTGAGTGAACCATCTTTTTTTTGTTTAAATAGCACAGGCGCAGCTACAGGTGATTTTGCTGGTTCAATGAACCCTCTGGCTAGGTTAGTGTCAATGTATTTCCTTAGTTCAGACATTTCTGCTGGAGTCATTGAGTACATTTTGGGTTTTGGTAATTTTGCCCCTGGGTGCAATTCAATTGCGCAATCAGTTGGGCGGTGGGTGGTAAGAGGTTACATTCATCTTCGCTAAAACATCTGATAAATCTATGTATGCTCTAGGGATGTTGGGTTCTTTAGGAGATGGCTTGGATATGGTGGTTGAAGGTTCCATCTGGTGGTCATTTTGGGTAAGGTTTTCTTTGCTGTTTTGGGGAGGATTTGGTCTAAGGGTCCGAAGGTCCATATAATTTTCTGAATCCATCCTCCCATTTAATTGTGGGTTCCCATTTGTCCAACCAAGCTAAACCTAGGATGATGGATTCTGACATTTTAGGAATTACTATGAATCTTATAAGTTCATGATGGGCTCCAATTTCTAAGCGAAGTAGTTGTGTGACTGGTTGTTGGAACACCACCAATTAAGGTTCCATCTACTTGGTGGAATTTAATTGGGTGTTTTAAGGGAAAAGTTTTTATATGGAGTTGGGCGATTGTGGAGGTTGAAATTAGGCATCTGGTGCATCCTGTGTCCACAATAGCGTCTAAAGTTTTTGGCCTCCTCCTGGAATTATTAAGTTCACTTTAATGGCAAAAGGAGGAATAGGTGCACTTACCATTGGGTCGTTTTCTGCTTGGGTTGAGTCGTTGGGAGGCGAGTCAGGTGATGGAAGGTCAGTAGCGAGGTCTATGGCTTGCCTTGCAAAGCGAGTGGTATTAGGATGTTTTCGAGGGGGGTTGCGTGGTCGAGTAGCCGTTGGTGGTCGATATTGTTGGAGGGTGTTGGGGCTAGGCAAACTGACGCCGATGACCTAGTTTCCACAACGGTAGCATTTGATCATTGTTGAGGGGTAAAGGTGGAGGTGTGGTTGGTCTGGAGGGGAGGATCTTGTAGGTGGTCTTTGAGGAGGTATAGTTGGTGATCGGCTTTGAGGGGTTGAATTCTCTGTCCAGAGCAATGGACACGTTGTACCAGGTATTCAGTTGTTCTGGGATTCCTCTGGTGGAGCAGGCTTTTCTGATGTTTTGATCAATCGCTTCTTTAAAGTAATGAAGAAGAATTGCTTCTGGCCAATGTCTAAGGTTGCCGCCACTCTTCTGAAATCCCATACAAATTGTTTGAGTGGCTTGTTGCCTTGTTTCATTGTTTTTAAGGTGGTCTCACATTCTGCAATTAGGTCATCATCTTGAAACCGTTGCGAAGCAGTGTTATAAATTCGTGAATATTATTCAGTTCTGGTGCTTGTGCATTGTATAGCTGTGCTATCCACTCTGAAGCTAGCCCCACATTCATTCCATCTGTGATGGTGTTGATTAGGCTTCTTTCTGGTGGGTAGAGATGTCTATATTGTTCAGCGAAGCCTCAATTCTGCTGAGAAAGTAAGCCAGGTGTTGTGGATTCCCATCAAAGGTTGGTTTGAAAGGGGAGGGGTTGGGTGGGGTGTAGTTGGCCTGCTTGTGGCTGCAGAGGGATTTGGTCTAAGGGTCCGAAGGTCCATATAATTTTCTGAATCCATCCTCCCATTTAATTGTGGGTTCCCATTTGTCCAACCAAGCTAAACCTAGGATGATGGATTCTGACATTTTAGGAATTACTATGAATCTTATAAGTTCATGATGGGCTCCAATTTCTAAGCGAAGTAGTTGTGTGACTGGTTGTTGGAACACCACCAATTAAGGTTCCATCTACTTGGTGGAATTTAATTGGGTGTTTTAAGGAAAAGTTTTTATATGGAGTTGGGCGATTGTGGAGGTTGAAATTAGGCATCTGGTGCATCCTGTGTCCACAATAGCGTCTAAAGTTTTTGGCCCTCCTCCTGGAATTATTAAGTTCACTTTAATGGCAAAAGGAGGAATAGGTGCACTCACCATTGGGTGGTTTTCTGCTTGGGTTGAGTCGTTGGGAGGCGAGTCAGGTGATGGAAGGTCAGTAGCGAGGTCTATGGCTTGCCTTGCAAAGCGAGTGGTATTAGGATGTTTTCGAGGGGGGTTGCGTGGTCGAGTAGCCGTTGGTGGTCGATATTGTTGGAGGGGTGTTGGGGCTAGGCAAACTGACGCTCGATGACCTAGTTTCCCACAACGGTAGCATTTGACCGTTGTGGGGGGGTAAAGGGTGGAGGGGGGGGTTGGTCGGGAGGGGGAGGATCTTGTAGGTGGTCTTTGAGGAGGTATAGTTGGTGATCGGCTTTGGAGGGGGTTGAATTCTCTGTCCAGAGCAATGGACACGTTGTACCAGGTATTCAGTTGTTCTGGGATTCCTCTGGTGGAGCAGGCTTTTCTGATGTTTTGATCAATCGCTTCTTTAAAGTAATGAAGAAGAATTGCTTCTGGCCAATGTCTAAGGTTGCCGCCACTCTTCTGAAATCCCATACAAATTGTTTGAGTGGCTTGTTGCCTTGTTTCATTGTTTTTAAGGTGGTCTCACATTCTGCAATTAGGTCATCATCTTGAAACCGTTGCGAAGCAGTGTTATAAATTCGTGAATATTATTCAGTTCTGGTGCTTGTGCATTGTATAGCTGTGCTATCCACTCTGAAGCTAGCCCCACATTCATTCCATCTGAGATGGTGTTGATTAGGCTTCTTTCTGATGGGTAGAGATGTCTATATTGTTCAGCGTAAGCCTCAATTCTGCTGAGAAAGTAAGCCAGGTGTTGTGGATTCCCATCAAAGGTTGGTTTGAAAGGGGGAGGGGTTGGGTGGGGGTGTAGTTGGCCTGCTTGTGGCTGCAGAGGGATTTGGGGGGGTGGGGCTGCTGCTGTTGCCGCTGGTTGTTGGGCTGCAAAGGGGGGTGGAATTCTTCTTTGTTGTTGAGAAGAAAGTCCTTGAATCGCTGCAGCAGATGAATCAACCATTGGTGTGAGGCCCACTGGAAAAGGAGGGGCTGACCTAGCTGGTTGCCATTGATACTGAACCCACCCTTGCCCCGGATAGAACGCCCATCCAGGCGGGATAGACGCTGCTGGAGGCAGCGTAAGCCTCTGCTGGCGGGAAAGGTCATTTGGGTGGGGGAGTTGCGATCCCCCCCACGCTTCTGGTGTTATTTGAGGTCCTTGCCATTTGAAAGAGGGAGGGGGCTTCTTGCTCTTCAGAACGGTTTCGAGTTTCAGTAGTCTCTCTCTCTGGTGAGGGAAAGTGAATCTAGGCTGAGCTAAAGGTTCTCGAGGTCTCACCTCCAGCCGCTCAAAAGTTTCAGGGAGGTCTAATAGAGACTGGGATTTCAGAGGGTCTCTCCGGTCCCAATCCAGGGACTCTCCTGATTCTCCAGGTTTTATTGCTCTCCAATGAGGTTGAGAAGAGGAGGGGCTCTCCACTTCGTCCCGGGAAAAGTTTCTCCGGACTGGCAGCTTACCCATGAATCAGAGTCCCTGGGGCGTGCTCCAAGCGGACAAGCAAGCTCTTCCTTTTCGGGGCTTCGGGTCCTGTTGTTAGATGGGTAATAGGTGACTTCAATTAAGTCGTTAAGATCCTGCTTCGCGGCTCCTTCTACGCCCTCAAGTTGTTGCTCTTCCATCTTCACTGGGTCTTTGCACCGCAGTGGAGGTTGGAGACTGGGGCCCAGCACCCTCTAACAGGCCCCTCTGAGAGGAGGAGAGGTACTGTTAGCAAAAGAAAGTTTGTGTGAGTTTTGGGAATAATGTCAAGGTTCCAGAAATACCTCTTCTGCGTAAAAAAAGACTCGGAGGCATCCGTTCCTTTTCTCAAAGTCCTTTACTAGCATGAGGAGACTGGCACACGATGAGTGCAATTCCCAAAACTGAAGTTCCGGATTCGTTTCCCCAGTTATACAAACCCCAGTAGTCCCACCCCCCTGACCCCTCTGATGATCACACGGTCCCACGTCCTTCCAGTTCATTCGAGTAACTTCTTGCCACTCCTCGTGCAGACGTGAACGCTATCCGACCTTGACCACCGGAAGAATGTTACCCTGCCCCTCAACCCCCCCCTTCTCCCCTTAAGATAAAAATGTGGCAGCGTCTGGAAACCGAAAGTTCAATATGGTTTCCAGGCCTGACACAAGGAAGTCCGTAACAGACTTGGCAACGAAGCCTTTGCAGCTTGCCAAGTTCCTTCAAGGTTTATCAGGGCAGGCGGGAGTCCAAGTTGTGACTTCAGTGATAGAGTTCGATATCAGCAAACCAGCTAAGATTTTGCTTGACTCAAGGTTGGAATGTCAAAAGCAGGTCCTTTATATAGGTTGTGGGGTGTGGCTCCATGACTCAGCATTTATCCAGGCCTGCCCCACCCCTCCTTCTGCTGGCGTCGCCTCTCAGATCTCCAGAAGCGAGGGTCCTCCTACCCTGAATTGTCTTCAGCTGGATCTGCTGTCAGTAATTCCAGCACCTGGCTGGCTTCCTCTGACGGCTGAGCCAAAGGAACACACACCGTATGAGTGAGGTTTATCGGGCTTGTTCGTTCACTCCTGGCATCCTCTCCAAGCATGGGGCCAGGGCCGGGGGCTGGAGGCATGACAGGCCATTCATCTTCATTATCAGACTCAGAGTCTGATAACAGGCCCGGTTGGAGACGGCAGGGGCCCGGCTGAGGACGGGAGGGAGGACAAGTCACAACAAGCCTCCTATCATAGGATTTAGGAACTGTGATTGTTGTGGATTTTGTATGCCAGCAAGCTCGCCCATCAGAACGCCACATTCACACATGGCAGAAAAGTTGTGGGGAGCAGATGAGAGTTAACTACTCTGCAGAGGAAACTCCTACTTTTAGTTAGGATAAATGATTAAATTGCAATAATAATTTCTTTCTCAGCCCCAATCCTGTAAAATAGAATCCTAGAAAAGAGAGGGGAGGGGAAGAAATAAAACAAAGTTTTAAGCTGGCCTTTCTGTGGATCATTTACCTTTTCTAATTGGTCCTTCCTACTGACCTTTCTTTCAGAGCATGACATGTCCAGAGCCATCTTCCCTAGCAAAGTCTCAGATTCAAAGAGGCTTCCTTTGATCTTGCCATGGTGCCTTGGTTTTTCATCTTTTAAGTTGCATGCTATTTTATTTACATATTTATTTTCTCTTCAGCAAATAGTGTCATCTCCATTCTGGCCCTATTCATAATTATTTTCCTGCTCTGTTCTAGCTCAAAAGATGATGTTAACTCCTCCCAGGATTTTCATAGAGCAGACTCTCCCATTCTGGACAATATCTGGATGTGTGACTTTAGTTCTCCAAATTTCCTAACCATGAGAATCATGGGACTTGAAATCTACACATCTGGAATACATTCTGATTGGTAAAGGCAATTCTAGAGGCTACCATCCTTTTTTCTGAATGTGCTCATTACATTGTTGATAAAAAACAGTGGTGAGTTGCTCCCGGTTCTGTCTGGTTCTATATAACCAGTAGTAAAATTGGCGGGAGACTCCGCCCACCCACCCAGACGTCATAAATGACGATCTGAACATGCACAGAAGCGTGCAAGCAAAGCAAGTGCGAGCTGCCCCATTGCGAACCGGTAGTAAAGGTAAGTAGAACCCACCCCTGGATAGAAAATATAAATTACAATATTGGCTGCATCAGTATATTTGTGCATAAGCTAAATTGAATTAAATGATGTTTATTATCGTTACATTTTTTAAAATCCTTTTTTATGAAAAATTCAAGGCAGCAGAGTTACTTTTCCCCCAAAAAACAACCTTTTGAGGTCAGTTGGGCTGAGAGAGAGAGTGACTGACCCAAAATCACTCAGCTAGCTTTCATGCTTAAGGGAGAACTAGAACTCACAGTCTCCCAGTTTCAAGACCAGCATCTTAACCATTATATCAAAGTGGCATGTTGGAATAGAAATGTATACAGTTGCTATGGTTGCAAATTGCAAAGAAAGGAAATATGGAAACCTTTTCAGCACTCTTTACCTTCTTACGCATCCTTAAACCTTAAACCTAAGACTCTGTAATTGCTTTTTATTTATATAAAAATCCTGATACATTTCTCTTTTGGTTTTGCCTAGACATAATGTTTGTATGGCATTTCTTCTGGGAAGAAAAAACATATCCTAATAGTCATTTACCCCTTTCAAAATGGAGGGAATTAAAAACAATGCTTTATTTTGTTACCTCGCATATTGATTTTCTGTTGTTTTATTTTTAATGAAAAAATGATTGCAATATCTGCGTTGTACTTCACATTTGATTACAAAAAAAGTTTTTTGCTGTTCGAATGTCTGAAATTCTTCAACATAGCTGCCTTTTTCCAGAATTTGTGGTTGCTCTCCACTGCTGTTCCACCCATCCCATGACTGCTGTGAAAATCTGTACCTGGGGGCTGTGTTCATTCCCCGGTGCCCTCTGGCAGGGGTGACATTCAAAATTTTTCCCTATCGGTTTGGTGGGCGTGGCTTGGTGGACTGCAAAATCCCCAATCCCTCCCCACTCCAGGGGAAGGATATTGCAAAATTTCCATTCCCACTCCACTCGGGGGCCAGCCAGAGGTGGTATTTGCAGGTTCTCCGAACCACTCAAAATTTCCACTACCGGTTCTCCAGAACCTCTTAGAACCTGCTGGATTTGACCCCTGCTCTGGGGCATATTTTTGCAATTGACTCCGAAGTGCCACACAACTAATAATAATAACTCTGATTTTGTCAAAAGTGAAAGGAAGCAGAGAGTCGTGGAACAAGAGAAAAATCATTCTAATTTGGTCCCAGGAATCACTTTCAGCTTTATATAGTGCAATTTGTGGAACCAATGTATATATGAGATAAGAGACAGCTTCTTTCCTCTAGTGTCTGAGCTAGTAATAAGAGTCCAAGTGGGGAAATGTAAAGCCTGAGAAGCTCCGAGTTCACCGGTGAAAATACTTTATAAGAGAAATTCTTACATATATCTTTCTATTTCCATCTCTAATGTTGAAGTTCAAAAAGAAAACTCTGTAAGATTGTATTGCTTCACATTTTGCATCGCAAACATATTTCTTGTATAGGGCATTTAAGTGGACAGTTACTTGATTAACACCTAACTCTCAGCCATGTTTTTAACTGCATGATTTGTTAATCCTCACATTTTAGCCCAGCCCCTTATAAGAACAGTATATGTATTTATTTATCAACCCAGAGTTTATTTTCTTGTCTAGCAGTATTGGATTATTTGGTAATGTCCAGGAATTCTAATATCTTATATGGTCCATATTGACCCAGGCAACAATTGATCCAATACAAGATTCTATTCCTGTTTTCTCCCCATATTAAATGGATTAGTGGATGCACTTAGTCTGGCTCTTCCCTTAAGATCTGTCTGGCATGTATGACCCTTCTGGTAGAATACATTATCACCAGCACAGCTCTCAACTTCATCAGGGTATCAAAAGACTTTTCCCCATGTCAAGAGTATATCCATGAAGAGGTGTTTTTTTTTAATTATTATGGTTCATCACACAGTCAGCCAGATGTTTAGACTGTATCTGGCATTTTTATCCACCTATCAAGTCTTTCCCAAGGACCTGGTGTAGGCAGATGTTGTTTGATAGTGTTAAAGGTATTGTCACAGGATACAAGCTGTTCCAAGTAAAGCTGTATTTTGCAATTGATTGATAGTGATGCTGCTGGTATTCAGTGGTGCTCCAGATGTTTTGGGATTGCATCCAATGAACATATTATTGTTGGTACAAACTTTGGGTTTTTTTTGCCACAGTCATTCTACTTCTGTTTTCTGTTGTCCTTTTTCAATTAGAGAGTGGTGTTGTTGTTATTATTTTACTACTGAAATGTATATCACATTCTTCTCTTGCCAATCAAGAGTCAGTTAGATTGATGTGTACCCTTGTTTAACACAATGTACATTTATATTCTGCAAAATATTCTGTATTTACACAAAGAAAGAAAGGTATAATTAATAATACGTATGCATAATATTTCACTTTAGAGTATTGACACAAATTATTATAACCCGTAACCTTATTCTTTGAATCGGCCAGTATTATCTCCATATTGAAAGTATTGGAGCTAAGCTTTTTATATCAGAAGTTCGATTCGAACTAGGGACTTTCAAATGCAAAGCTCAGTCTCTTAGCTATTACAATGCACTGTGTCTCATTTAGACTATGTTTGGTACTCTGAGTCATGATCCTGTTCTGCTTCTGGGTCACTGCATCAAAACTGAGATTGGATGCCTTGTAACAGTACACTCTAGCATGCTAATTGCACTTGGGCAGCTCCTGCCATAGAAATGGGATACCAGATCCATTAGGCAGACACTAAGCATTCAGAAAACATGCAGCACATTATCTCCCACACATAATAGACAGGGATGCCTATTAGCACAACACTTGGTCAGCTGCAAAGTCTCGGCACTTTTTTTCCCCCCTTTGGTTAACAAATTAGGGCCCAGTAGGTAGAATTTCTTTCAACAATGTCATAAAAAAAGCAACAGCAACAACTTGTCTACATTGCTATAAAACTGCTAAGCTTAAAAGTATTCATAAAATGCTTCAGCATATTTACTAGTCCATGTAGCACTTACACAGTTTTAGCTCTTAGATAGATACTTTTAGGTAGTTAAAACACATAATTTTCAATATACCTCAAAACAGCATTTATTAGCATTGATTTGTACTATTGATTATTTTTCAGCATAGTGATACTTTGTATTGTGTAATACGTTTTATAACTTTTGGAATAAGTTATACCATACTCTCTGATTTCTCGACTATTTTTTTCTTCTATTTAATCATGTCCAAATCTTGGAGTGCCTAGACAAGTCCCTGCAGTTTTCTTGTCAAGTTTTTTCAGAATTGGCTTGCCATTTCCTCCTTCCTTGGGCTGAGAGAATGTGACTGGGACAAAGTCATCTAGCTGGGCTTTGTGCCTAAGGCAAGGCTAGAATTCAGTTTCCTGGTTTCTAGCCTGATGCCTTAACTACTATGCCAAATTGGCTTTCGTTTTCAGCTATAGCATTATGCTAAATTCTGTATGGTTGCAGTGCCTAAGGTAGACCTGCTATGCAATTTGGAGCTCCTCCTAGATTCACAACTCGTGCTTGATGAGCAGCTGGCAGTCGTGCCTAGGAGGTCCTTCGCACGGCTTTATGGTTGTGCACCTGTTGCACCCGTTCCTGGATCAGGAGGCTCTACTCACAGTCACTCATGTCCTAGTCGTCTCCAGACTGGACTATTGTTATGCACTCTGCAAGGGGCTGCTCTTGAAGAGTATCCGGAAGTTTCAACTGGTACTGGGCAGTTATATGTGAGCTGCATTGGTCATCAGTTTGCTTCCAGATCCAATTCAAGGTATGTTTTTCACTTTTAGAGCCCTTTCAACTAATACGGTTATCCATCTCGCAAATGCAATTCTGGGTAGCTAGCAGAGTTAATACAATACAATATAAATACAACATAAAATACATTTCTTGTTATTTGTTATGATTATTACATTGAATGTTTTAAAAAGAATTATAATTGATCTAGTGTATCTTAACGATTTGATTTGATTTGATTTGTATTTGGACTTGCCTTGGATTTGACTTGTACTTCAAGAATGTCTGTGAGCAGCTTCTTTTTGAAAAATGTGATCTGTAAACAGATGATCTGTAAATAAGTATTGCTTCTTGTGAATTGGAAATAGTGATTCCATTAATGGAGCCTGAGGTTGAGATCATATCGTGCTCTTTTACAGTTGTATATTACCACTGACTTGCATTTAGTTTGTGACCTATCCATTTCTTACTAAGTTAATGAGAGGCCATGGTGGCACAGTGGTTAGAATGCAGTACTGCAGGCTACTTCTGCTGACTGCCGGCTGACTGCTATTTGGCAGTTCGAATCTCACCAGGCTCAGGGTTGACTCAGCCTTCCATCCTTCCGAGGTCAGTAAAATGAGGACCCAGAGAGGGCTGTAAAGTACTGTGAAGTGCTATTACTACTGTTGACTACCTTATGATCTATGATTCATTTCACACTAAAATTGGCTACCTTATTATATACCCATCTGTTTGATTCCCCTGCTGCCTCCCAAAAAAACAGAACTTCCTATTTTGTTACATTTCAGGTAATTTTTTATTGTATATTATTATATATATATTATATTATATTATCATCATTATTATCATCATCATCATTATTATTATCATCATTATCATCATCATCATCTGTTTGTCCAAACAGAGCTTCAGCTACTTCAGCTTCTGTGATGTTATCCGCATATACGTTGTCGTCATCACTGAGTTCACAGTCGTCATCATCACTGCTGTCACTCTCATACAATGCGCTGTCTTCACTGCCATCCATAGCATTACTAATGCCACATTTCTTGAAGGCACGTTGCACCATGTCCTCTGGAATATCTTCCCATGCATCACGAACCCACTGTGCTATTAGTTCTATGTCTGGCTTTCTCAGATTTCCAACTTTTGTCAGACGAGCTTGACCAGATGTCATCCATTCATGCCACATCCTTCGCACACGGTCCTTGAAAGGTTTATTTAAACTGACATCTAGGGGCTGCAATACAGATGTAAGCCCACCTGGAATAACGGCCAAAGTGACTTGAGATGACTTTGCCAATTTTTTTATGTCATCAGATGTGTGGGCTCTGAACATATCCCAAACTAACAGTGATCTTCTAGTCCAGTCCCCACTCCTCAAGCAAGAGATCCTATACTGTTTCAGACAAAGGATTGTCCAGTCTGTTCTTTAAAAACCCTCCAGGAATGAAGTGTCCAATAAGGTTCAAATTGCAAGTACCGGTAGTCCTCAATTTAAGACTGCAATTGAGCCCAAAACGTTGTTTTGTTATTTTCCCTAACTGTATGTATCCCCTGCCCCCATTTTACATCAGGCTGCCATCAAAGCACGGCTGAATATTATTATTATCATCATTATTATCATTATCATTATTATTATCATCATTATTATTATCATTATTATTATCATTATTATTATTATCATTATCATTATTATTATATTAT